>NW_006912179.1:0-70362 GCF_000523435.1 Bipolaris zeicola 26-R-13
TGGAGAGTCGTGTCAGGTTTGGTGGGGTGGACCACTTACTGGGGTGGGCCGCTTACTGGTGGAACACGTTATGGTAAGGCTAGCCATTCAGAAAGCGGTCTGCTTGACCGTTTCTCATACGCCCTCCAGAGTAATACGGTATACAGCCTCCACCAAAAGTGAGACTTGACAAGAATGATGGCGCACTAAGAAGTTGAATGACATGAGAGAAACAAAAAACGTGAGCAAAGCTGAGCGCAGCTGTGGGTGGAGTACCAACTTTGCTGACTGCTATTCCTGCGGTGTAGCACTGAGGCATTGCTCAGGCAAAGCCATCAATGGATTTCCAAGATGCCACACCGAGGCTGCACGAACAGAGAGAAGTATAAGAGAGACAGAATTCTGCGTTGAACAGAGAATCATCACAACACATTCCAACACAGCTTCTACAACAAGAACAACTTTCTTACCATCCTCCATTTCCAATCTTCCAATCCTCTCTCTTCAACTTTTCACCAAACAACACTTCCAACCATCAAAATGAAGGCCTCCATGATCATCTCTTCTGCTGCTCTCTTCTTCGCCGGTGCTCTTGCCGCCCCAGCGACCGCCCGCTCTGCTTCCACCGTTTTCACGGTTCAACTCGCCAACGACCTCTCTGGCAAGAACGCCAACGCCGATGTCCCCGTCAACGGCGGAGCCCGCACATTCGGCCAGCTCTTCGGTGCTGCTTTTGGCCCCAAGGTCCTCGCTACTTCAATCCAAGCCGTGAGCCCCGGTGCCGGCGGCAACAACGTGCAATGCGTCCTCATTGACCCTGCCGCCCCAGCCTTCGGTGTGGTCCTCAACTCCTGGAACACCTTTGTCGACCTCGACGGCAACGTTGACAAGGCTATTGAGACCGATGTTACTGCCTTCACTATCGAGTGCTTCTTGTAAATGGGTGATTCGGTAATGGAGCATAGAGATGGGGGCTGGTGACGATCTTCGAGGACATTCCTTATGAGTAGCATTTACTTTGCATAGCGCTTTGGTGTTTTTGTCTTTTGTTCCGAATATCTACATTCCTTGGATGTTTATTAGAATTACTAGTAGTTAATATCATTCCTTTGCGAGTTTCTGCAGGACTCGTGTGCATAATTTCTGAAATGGTCCTTGGCTTTTGTGAGAGATAAGCATCCAAGAAACCAGCGGAGCCAACATACTAAATTATAAGACAAAAAAAGCTCCTCAGCAGGAAAAACCCACTTTACTCGCCACTATCTGTCGTAAATAGCTACAGCGTGAGAAACCCACTAGATGGACTTCAGGTATCGTGAACTTGGACATCAGTAATCAGAACGATGTGGGAGGAAACAGTTAACGGGTTTTGTATCAATGATGTGTGCTTCAGTGGAACAAAGCGTGGTTGCATATTTACTGAAGAAGAAGAGGCTATTTACAAAGCAACAAGTATTCACAAGAACAAAGACCTAGCCCAATTTTCATATCACATCATGCGTTGCAACTGGCTGCAGGGTCACATCACGGCTTGAACATCTGAGTAAGCTTAGCCAGAGCAAACACCAGCCTTCTGGGGCTCGCAGCCACCAGCACAACCAGTATACATCTGGCATTTGACTTTTGCGTCAGAGCAGACGTTTCTTAGAGTAGCAGTGTCGCCGTAGTTGCTGTTAATACCGGCCAACTCGTTTCCTTTGACGGCAGTAACACCCTCGATGTAAACGTTACGCTTGCATTGCGTGGAGCACTATTTGATTGGTCAGTCACAGTTCCGTGAGGCTTGTAACTGGATCGAAAAGACTTACGTTTCCGCAAGAGCGGTAAAGCTTGCCGTAGTTGTTGACGTAAAAGTTGATAATGTTAACGGTACCGCAGCCGTTGTGCTGAACAACCTTGTCTGAGGCGTGGTAGGCACCGCCACCAATGATCCAAGATTCCTTGCCCGGCTTGTCCGACTTGATGGAGATAGCGTCCTCACAGACATCCTCGAACCAGACATACTCGAGACGGCAATGGCCCTGGCAATGGACACCCTCGGCCTAAGGCGAGTTAATTGGTGTCCTCTCTGCTGTTTTCTGTGAATGAGACTCACCTGATTCTTTCCAATGATTACGTTGCGGAGAGTGGCACCTTCCTTCAGCAAGAATACAGCGTCCGAAGCTCCTCCCTCGGTCTGACCGGAACAGGCACCGCTACCACGATCATACCTGTACCATTTACCGTCAAAGGTCTGGCCAGCCGCGATCTCAATGACTTTGCTGTTGGTCTTGGTGCCGACAGCAGCAGGTACACCTCCAGTGTATCCATTGCAGGCAAGAGCTGTAGGAAGGAGAGCTGTAATGATAGCGACGAGTCCGGCAAATCTCATGTTGAAAATAAGGTCAAGATATTGTGAATTTGTTGATCCAGGAAGTGAATGAACCCTGAGTTAATGCAGGTTGTTATGAAAGCTTTAAAAGTAAATTGGCTATGCTAAGGAATGGAAGACTTAGCCGGCGGGTCTCATTCGCATTCCCAAGTAGTTGATCATCGCTCTGTCACCTTCCTACCTCATCTTCACCAGACCTACTGTTGAGGCCTCCTCAAAAACTCTAGCCTACCCATCTTACCAAATCAGGAGCTCCACCCTTTGTTTCTCCGCAGCTCATTCGCGGAACTCCACATGGTTATCGTACTCGCTTGGCAGTGGATCCTCCGCCCGACGCTACAGAGCAGCCAAGGAAACGATTGATGTTAGGGGTTGCATTCCAAGAAGTTTATAACACAGAAAACTGGAACACCTTATGGTTGGTTATACTAGCGTGTTGTTTGTACAAATGCAAGGCTGAGGGCTGCGAACATTCCATCACCTATCTTCGGACAATTTAATGCGCCAACCGCCATTTCGCCACTTTGCATGTTCATACAGATGGTTCAAGTAGGTGTTTACAAAAGAAGGTCAAATAATGCTACAATACTACAGACGTCTTGGACATCGTTGAAGCAAAACAAAAGGCCCGCGGACTCTGAGAAAGTACATATTGTAATCCAACAACCATGGACGACTCTTGTAATTAAAAACTGTACTATACATAAAAGTGATTGGCTTAAGTTGAAACCTCGCCTCAGCCAAGAGTTCTGGAATACGCAGATCGGGCTTGCGCGAATGTCTGATCCACATAGGGTTGCCATTTGTGCCAAAACCAACTATTGGCCAGAATTACTTGAATGCATATGCATGTGAGTACACTAGATATTTCTGGGCTCTGTAAGTCAAGGCTCACAAGAATGAGCATGGTGCAGAATTCATATACGCATGCAGTAGTCAATATCGTGGGCATGACAGCGTTTCGTAACATGATAACTAACATGACAGAAATCTCACGCCATATGACCAAAAGATCATAGCTATTTGCAAGGTTTTATTTGAGAAATAAGTAACCACATGCGGTGTCTCCTTTATGTTACGTATGATATGAGCAATCCCTGATCACATCACATGACTTTCTTGACTGGAGGAACATCAATTCTACGGTCTTGAAAAACTAGACTGGTCCACAAAGGAGATAATACAATCAACATATCTGCACAAGGCCACCAAATCATCCTAGTTAATCTTTATCCCTACCTTCTGGCGCCCTGTCCCACTACGTAACAACTAGCTCAGTAGTGAACAGAAAGGCAACTAGCATTTCTAGGTGCATTGTGACTTGCGTGCAGCACATTGCATTAGCTTCGAGTACTCCAGGTTCCGGAGAGAACGTGCCAAATGCTTGGACGAAGACGGAACAATATCGAGGCTCCCCGGAATTTCCACGAATAAGCAAGCGGTCAGCTATCATAGTTGTATATCTGATTACATTGTTACTACACCATGGTCTAGACCTTCGAATAATGGGTGCCTCAGTGCTTACAACTCGATTGACTGATGATCAAACTCAGCCTTCTTGGACCAGACTAGGAAACTGCGGCCTGTTCACACATAGCTCGATATGTGGCGCATGCGGTGTCCAATGACCCTGGTCCAAATTAGCAGTTAAGATAAATGCAACATGTTCCCAACAAGGGTTTTGCGAGCAAATAGCCACATGATTTTTCTCCGCAACCATGTCCACGACGATGGTGGTCATCGATATAAAGTTGCGGAAAGCAAATACCCGGCAAAGCACCGCCACAAGCCGCGCCACATGTCATCTTCACTAAACGCGGGGCTGGATCGACTGTTTCATGTCAATAGACCTATTGGCCTTCATTCGGCGCTTATGGGTTTAACACAGAGTTGCGTTTTGTATAGGTAGATTGTTCATAATCTCATAAATCACTGCGCCGGGTCAAGACACTGGCATCAAGCAAGTCTACATTGCTTGGTCATTGCACAAAAGTAGTCCAACATAATTCATGTACATCTCTTGAGTACTATCTTGTTATTCAGGGATCTACACTCACTCCTACTCATTTCTTCAGACACTCCCCAAGTAAGGCAGTATTTCGAACATTCCTAGTCCAACGTCTTCATTCATTACCGATTATCACTTTTTCTAGTGTGAATTGAAAGCCAGCGCAGCAAACAGTAAGTGCTGAAGTTTCATTACAAAGCCAACTCACATACTTTTTACAAGCCATCAGTGTATCTTGCCTTCACCTTTCATTAGGCAGCACTTTGTCAGGTCACTTTCATTCACTTACCCCGAATCTGGTCAGTCTCACTTTCATAACAGTGACGCAAACATGGGTCATAAAACCCCTACCAAAACCCTTGTATGTTTGATGTTTTCACTACCATTCGCCCCAACACTTAAATGGTGCCGCAGTCAAGCCGGATATCCCACCTCCTCAATTCCCCGCCTCAACCACACATCAGCCTGAGTACACAACCGCACAATACCCAAGGTTTTCAACATGGCACATCCAAACCTCCGTCCGGAAACCTCTAATCGTACTTCATCACCTGTGTACATTCGAACAAACCCCTCAGACTATGCTTGCATTCACCCCGCTGCGCTGGACCTGGCATATAACGGACCCGCACGTCCTCCATCTCCCACGGTATTTACAGCACCAGCCTTGTTCATACACCCAACAACTGCTGTGGGATTTGTAGCCAATCACACTAGACCATCCACTCCACATTCCAACTCGGATGACTGCCCCATTTGCCTGGACAGCTATATCACTGAAGCCTGTCTCCAAATTATAGGAATCACAGGGTGCAACCACCGCATTGGCAGCACATGTTTGGAAAAAATGCTCGATCACCATCCCGGAGATGAGAAAAAATGCCCGTTGTGTCGCACAGTCTGGATACCTGGCTCTGCCCCCCATTTCGCTGCACAAGATCGAAGTCTTGCTAATATAAGAGCAATGACAAACCCGCTCCTAAGTATGGGCGGAGAAGTTTCTAGTTCACACAATCGGCTTCCACCCGGATACACGGCGCACCCTATGAGAAGTCACAATCGAGGTGGGCTACGAACTGATACACACTCATCGCCATTATGGCAGGACCAAGATCAATCCGTCCTTATTGACTCGTCAGAGGAATCGGAAGATGGCGACTCGGAAGAGGAAGAAGAAGCTGCTTATGCAACCCAAGTCCGGATCTACGAAGACCTAACGGCCGATATCGCTGATATACGGCGTCGAGCAGATAACCAAGGAGCGGATCGGACCAACCGAAACAGACGCCAGGATCGATTGCAACACGGTCATGAGGAGAGCCAGCTTGGTGGTGGAAGCGAGACCAACAGAGTTGAGTCTAGAAGAAGAAGGAGAGGAGCCATCTCCGCCAACACACCAGGAACGAACACGCTCAACCGCTTCATGAACGTGCGCGCATTGAACGCTTTCCGAACCGCCGTGAACGGGACTGCACCCGAAGTCGCGGTTAGGGGCGACCGCTTCACTGGCCATGTTATGCGGGGAATGGCGCGTGCACGGGACGAGCCCAGTGCTCGAGACGGGCAGCATCGCGCCACGCCTGGTGAGGACTTGATGGGTGCAGGTCAACAGCAAAATACCATTTCATCTGCCGTGACGCCTGCTTCTCCGCATGCACAGACCGGTACTCGACGTTCCGGCGCAGATTGTAGAGTGACCAGACCTCGCAGTGGTCACCCACAACCTCACACTAGAATCTCTCAGTCATTCCGTACTCCCGAGGCTCACGCTCAGTACCTAGACGAGCGACAGCGGTTTCTAGATGTCCAGTACACGAACTTGCTAAGGTGGGAGACAGCGCTTCAAGAGCGCGAGACGAGGGTAGAGAATACGCTTGCACTGATAACGAGACAAAGGGTTGAGTTGGAAGAACTGATGCGAAGGCAGCGAGAGGATTTGGATAGTAGTAGGTAGGATTTTAGAGTAAGCGCACGGCGATACGTAGTAGCCAACGAGATACGGAAAACCACCTGACCATATTCAACCCTACGATAATACCATTGAACATGGATAGCAATACCTACATACATAGCTAAAAATAAAACTTCCACCCATCCATCACACCCTCAAAGAAAAAAGAATCACACAGCCTCCTTCCCCAGCAGGCCAGTCTCCTCCACAACAAAATCCCAGGAAAATCCCCAAATGACGCAAAAATCCCCCGCTAAGATTCCCCAGCCCTGCGGCTCTCGGGATCCCCGAATATGCATGTACTACCACGACATGCACACATGGCACAATTTCTCGTCTAAAGCAAACTAGCTTCCTGCACCTCTCGCAATCCTTCCCATCTAAGCCCCACACGGGACACAGACACACCACACCACATACTTACACACACAGACGGCGCATACACGCAATACGCGATAAGATAATAATAATAATAATAATAATAATAATAACAAAAAAAGCGCCACAGAAAGGATAACGTTACACGGAAGTAGTATGTGTAGGTGCAAGGTTACACACACACACCTCGAAGCGAGGGGAGGTTGGAAAAGATGGGAAAAATCACGTGGCGAGGCGAGTGGACGGGACATGCCGTTGTTATGCCTGAGGCGAGGACGGGATCTGGGATTGTGAATTGTGCGATGGGGGCGGGCAAAGATCGAAACAAAAAAAAAGACCCCTTGTTCTAAAGTTTCTGTTGGAAGATATTCTGGGAAGATGAAAAGCAAAGTAAATGCGGAGGACGTTGTAAGAGTAGATGGTTTGGCTGTGGTTGGTTACGGCATCTTGTGTTCCACAAGAAGAAGAAAGGCGTTTTTTTTTCTTCAAGTATGCTTTCTTGTTACTTTTGCACATCACTCTTGTTTATCGTTTCCTCTTTCGTTGTGTACTATTTTGAGGGGTTCTGTTCGGTATATACGGTTTCCGCGCCCCCAATAGCTTTCCTTTTTTGCGGAGGTTAGTGGCCAGGCGGATTGTGGAAGATGTTTGGTTCTGTGGGGAGATGAGGGAGACGAACGAGACGAAGGATTGAGGAAGGATAGAGAGGGCCACATTTTGCAAAGTGTGTCTGCCTTCGATCCGCAAGGATAAAAAGTTCAGCCCTGCGATTGCAGACGATATGAGCTGAAATATCGTCATTTCGCACCATCTCGGCCAACGGCATGCGTCACGTTTGCTCTCTATTATCCAGTAGACTTATTTCGCTTTCTGTGGCTTATTATTGCATAGTTTCAAGGCAGCAGTTTCACCAGGTGTGGAGCGGTAGTGGGGGGAAAGGTGAAGAGTACACACCTAAACGATCATGACCGCTCGGTTCCACAACGGCGGTATCCGATAATGGTCCCATCATGCTCGCCCGCTGCGTGTCATGCGGCGCCTGTCGAGCTGAACCTGAATCATGTTTTACGGTGCGTAGTGCCTTGCGAAGCTCAAGACTAGTAGCCCTAGCCGCGCTAGTTAAGGCTGGAAACAAGAAAAAGTTCACGTGTAGTTCTGGCGCTGCGGCGTACCACGTAAATGTTCGGCATGTACGGCTTCTAGATGCTTTTCGGGCGCTTTTTTTTCCCTTAGGTCTTTCTTCACCACAAGCGTTCGTAACGGTGGATAAGTGAATATTTGAAATGGTAATTAACTGTTGTATATATTCAATACATGAGTATATGGACAGGAAGAGAAACGAAATATAAATTTAGACACAGAAGGAAAGAAAACAGGACAGGGGCAGGGAGGAGGAGAGAAGAGTGAAATCCAGAGTGCTGGTAATACAAGATAATCGAGCCGAGGAAATCAAGCGATGTAGAGTTCACAAACTTCACTCGTTACTCGCTCTCCAGCATATCCTCATTAGCGGATGCATACTACCGACCGCGTGCACCTTCCAGTAAGAAATGACATATCCCGAAGGATTGGACTAGCTGAACGCCAACGCCAACGCCAACGCAAGCGCTAAGACCGACCATGACCAAAAAAAAACTGACATGTATAACGTTTTGTGCTTGTAAAAGGGAGAAAAAAAATGGGGCGTGGCCAGCACTGTTGTCGAGTGAGAAAGGGTGATTGCCATCAAAAAAAAGTTGGCAGAAATCCGAAAGGAAAGGGATATCTGGAATCATGATGGGTGGAGCGAATAGGAGGAGGCGGATTCGTCCGATGCCGAGGCGACCGTTATGCAGCATGATATCGTAGCGCAGAGTCATGAATGGCGCCAGAGTAGGCGGCGTGTATCCGGGGAGTATAATGGGGGTATACAAAGTCGAGAGACATTATCGTTACGGGGCATCGCTTATTGTTGAGACAGAATGATCTGCTGAATTTGTGCAAGCGAGGGATCATCGTTGAGCCATTTTTGCTGCGCTGCATCTGCGGCACGGAGGGTATTTTCAACGTATGCGTCTGTCATGGCCATGAGTTCCTATTGCTCGCTTGTCAGCCCATGTTTCAAGTCCGGATAATGATCTTTTAGTCTTCCAAGTTTTGTGAAGCGCTTTCATCCTTCAGGGAAGGCCTCCAGCTCCCCGAGGCGGGGTGGACAGGGGAAGTATTTCACGTACATTCCTCAATGTGGCATCAGCTTGCTGCAATGCTGCCATATGACTAGCATTAGGTTTCTCGCCACGCAAGATGCTCTGACGGCTGTTCATCCAACGGAGACCAGCGTTGGCTCGAAGGTAGGCACGCTGGCATCGGAAGCGGCGTACAGCTGCATCCACGATAATACTGTGAACTCTATGTTAGCATGCTATCAGGAGGCCCCCCAAAGCAACCACTCACGCCTTCAATTGCCGCTTCTCATATTCGAGGTCACCTGTTCCCGAGGGAGTGCTGCTGGCGAATGGCGTCTGGAGGATAGCCTGAGCCTCGCTCGTACACTGTCGGAGAAGAGAGTAGCCATCTAGGTAGTACTCCTCGGCTGTCGGTGTGGCGCGTATTTGGACAAGGTAGTGTTGGAGGTTGCGGAAATCAGTCATTATCTCCGCTACACGGACGGCGCGGGCATCGTTGACTTTGAAATGTTAGCATGAAGTCGTTGATAGATTCTCCCTTGAAGATGCAGTGATGGGCTCCAAAAGAGTTGAGGGATGCCTTACGACCGTCAGACATGATGAATATTAGATTTCAAAGTAAAGGTCGGCTGGCGACGAATGTGTAGAAAGGAGTGTAGTATATCGAAGAATGAATCGAGGCTTGTTGTCTTGTACGGAAGAATGAGGCGCGGCGTAAGGAGTGTTAAATAGTCATATGTCCTCAGATGCACACTCCTGCTACGGTGAAGGTAGTAGGGCCATGGGCGAGGTTCTGATAGCTTGGGTAGAGAATAGAAGCCTCCCTGCAGGGCTACTCCCGCCGCTACATGGTGCCGAGCTCCACTTTGAGAGCGTGAGTCGCTTCCAGCTGTACTAGGTTCGTCTCCGCTCGCACCATTCAGCGGCCGGCATAGAGTATGTCGAGGCTTGGAGGAAGAGGACGAGGGCATACTAGCATCGCCATGAGTATCCATCGGTGCTACAATGGGGAAACGCAGCATGCAGGAACCGTGCGCCTGCATCATAGCGAGTTGGTTTTTTCGGTGCTCCGCTACCGCGGCATCCCAGCTGGAGTGGACAGCGTAGTGTTGACTGACTTCAGCAGCGCGAGGTGCGCCACATGGAGGATTGGGTTTAGCGGGCCAGCTCTAGGGGCCTGAATCGGGTAAGGCAGCGATGCCAGGCTGTGTATCCTAGTCTCAGCAAAGCCGGCGATTGGCTCTAGTGTGATTAGCGGTGCGTTCATCGCGTGCTGGTCCGCTGAGGGTGAACCTGAAAGGTATGTCCGGGAATGGAGCATCAGTGCGTAGGGACGCACAACGCTCGCCAAAGCCACGGCTGCAAGCCGCAAAGGCGGTGTCAGCCACGCGACGGCTGTGCTGGGCGCTCCGAATGCTGTGAGCCAGTCAGATGACGTCGAGGATGCTGCTCACGAGTTGAGGACCAGCCGTTGGCAGCTGAGAGGCTATGGGAATCTGGGGCCATGGGCGAATGGGCATACCAGTCAAGCGGCCTCATGGCTGAGCTCGCGCACTTCTTTTTTTGTTCATGCCCAGCGTTGGTGACTCGCTCACGGTTCATTTAGGCAGGAGAGTACAGTCTAACGTCTTTATTCATCGTGCTGCTCGAGCACTTCTGGCGTGTAAGAGGTCGTGTCATGCTACCTGTGAATATCGTAATGCTTTAGATTGTGCGGCCGTACCTGAGCGCCCCCCACCCTCCTTGCAGCCCCATGTTTGCTGTTTCCTAGTCCTTGTCTGCGATTGACTGAAGTCTCTCGTCGATCTCGTCCTCGGTGAGCGCCCTGAAGGCGGGATCTGTACCCTCCGCGCCATCCGCCTTGGGTCCTCCTACAATGCCAATCTCCAACTCTCCCTTTTTGAAGTCAACAGACAAGACAGTGCTCAGTGCGGTGATGGCAAGCTCGACCACTTCTTCCCAGTTGCCGTCGGCATGCTCCTTGTTCTTCAGCTTCTTCTCAAGAAAGTTTAGCGCCTCTTGTGTCTTTGGGCCCGATGCTGTTGCCTTGTAACCGACATAGTAGCCTGCAGGATCGCACTTGTAGAGTTGGGGTCCGTATTCAGAGTCGAGCGAGATGAGCGTGGTAGCCACGCCTAGTGGTCGCATGTAAGCCTGCCCCTCTGTCAGTAATCAATTGACCCATGCTTGTACGTAATCTCATGCAATACCCTTTGAGTATAGACTTGGCTGATGTTGGCTATCCTCTTTGCCAGAACATCACAGGGCATCTCGTAGCCGTACTTGTAGCGGAACTCGGCAGCCTCACCCCGCGCTCTGCTCACTGAGGCTCTCGCATCGGCAATGGATCCAGTCATGACGCAGCCAACCGAGGGCGATAGCCGGAAGATGTGCGAGACTGAGCTGGGGTCAATGAGCTTGTCCTGGAGGTATGTCAGTATACACGGTGCCGGCCCCTCCTCGCATGCGCCACACGTACAGGCACCTTCTTCTGCGAGATGACTACCGCACAGTCCTTTCCTCGCACGCCAAGCGATGTGATGTTTGCAGCGGTGATGGCCTTGAATGCATATTCTGGTGTTGCGGGGTCAGCATCTGGTTGTCAACGAGGACACAGCAGCGGGCAGCCAGCCAGTTGGCAATGGTGGCTGCCCCGGCGGTGTGTGGATAGGCAATGGATTGCATACCGACTTGGTAGAGACGGCCCTGGTCCGAGAAGATGGTAATGTGTCGGTCGTAGCCTGCGCTTCCTACATGGTGGCCACCGCTGTCAGCATCTATGTAGCTTGGTGGGCAGCTTGCTACGGACCAGACATGATGAAGGCGGTAGCGGGTAGTGGATTTGGTTGATATTTGTAGTGTTCGTCTTCAGCTTCAGCTCCCGCAGCAGGTCCCGGAAATATGCGGTGTGTTGAAAAAAGGCGCGGGTCTGGATGTAGGCCAGAGGTTACTGGTGTTGGCTACCGCTGCTTCAACTACGCGTTGCTTGTGGCCTGGAGCTTCTGGGATCGCCGTCACCTGGCCCGTGCATCCCTAGCATCAGCCCCGAAATTCTCTGCCTGCGACTTCTCATTCGACCTTTGTATACTGACGAACGCCCTATTCCAGCTGATTCGGTCATGCGCGATGCCCTTTAACTTCTGCATCTTCAGTTGCACATAGCCATATTCCTCTTTCGATCATGGCCCAAGACGCGGGCAGAATTCCCGCCTGGCGGAGACTGGGCCTCGCCCTCAAGAACCAAGAGCACGCCGGAGTCGCCGTGTCTGAAAATCAAACTCCTTCCAATGCTCCACAGCAATCTGCCTTAGGCATTGAGCTGGATGGAAGCGATCAGGCGGCCAAGCTTGGCAAGCGGAAACACCAAGATGAACCCCATCATCAAGAAACCAAAAAGAGCCGGATCGCTATTACCGACATTCAAATCAACCAAAATACGTCAATTGAGGCTCCTGAGACTGTCCCAGAGAAGGCCCCAGAGACAGCAAAGCCTACCAAGGGAGACTCCAATTATCGGAAGAAGAAGGAAAAACCAGCCAAACGCCCAAAAGCAACTAAAGACGCTCAGCATGCTGGCTTCCAGCCGCACTCCCAGCCCAGCCGTGCATCACCTGCGACTGCAACAGAGCGCCCAACTTTACTTGCATCCACTGAGACAAATAGTGCAGACCCAATTGCGACTCCACAAAAGCCACTGACAAAGCAAAGCCGCAAAGACCCCTCAGCTTCACCGCGGAAATCTGTCGCATTTACCCCAGACACTAAAAAGTCCGACGGCAATACCGGACAGGATTACTTCAAAGCCTGGGTTGCGTCACAGAAAGGCACTGGAGAAGTATCTCAGCCACCAGAGGTCTCGAATTTTGTCCTGCATGCATTGATTGCCGACGAAGAGAAGACGGCAAGGAAGAACGGACAGCTCGAGAAGAAGCAGGAAAGCGAGCAGACTAGACTAGCAGAAAAGCCATCGCCTCAGCCCGCAAAGGCCGAGAAACCCACTCCCAAGCAGGACGAGTCAAAGCTGGAAAAGTCAAAGCCCAACGCCGAGCAAGCCACCTCACAAATTGCGCCCACACCAAAGGGTAAGAAAAAGGATCCATCCATCTACATCGCTTACCTCACCCAATACTACAACGACCGAAGCAACTGGAAGTTCAATAAGGCCAAGCAGAATGATGTCGTCGACAATGCTTTGAACATTTTCCGGATTCCAGTGGAGCATTCTGAGGCACTGGCAGCATACATTGCTGGACTTCAAGGAGCAGGTGTTATTGACCGCTTGCGTCAGCGCTGCCACGCGACACTGGACGACCTTGACAAGCAAGACGCAAAAATGGACGATGAAGAAGCCCGCAAAGTAGCTCAGGAGGAGGCCGAGCAGGAACGCATCGCCAAGGAAAGAAAGAGAAGGAAGACTGACGGTGATATGGCCGCCTTTGCAGAACATCCGTATAGCCCTGGTTTTATTAGAAGACTCCAGCGACGCCGAGCCGAGGCGCTTCTCAACGCTTTAGGGCACACTGCACCAGTCGTAGCACCACCAAAGCCCGTTATAAATCCGCTGATGCACCATGTCAAGCCCGAGCCACCAAAATCAAACGCGCGAAAACGCAAGCGGAGATCCGAAATCTCAAGTGACGAGAGCAGTTCGGACAGTAGCGATGACAGTTCGAGTTCAGATTCAGATTCAGATTCAGATTCAGACTCAGACTCGGACTCAGGCTCGGACTCCGGTTCTGCAAAGGATGCCACTAGCTCCAGCGACGACAGTGATAGTGGGAGCGATAGCAGCAGCAGTGACTCATCCAGCGATAGTGATAGCGACTAGATGGCGGAGTGATTTTTTCCAAGATATTTGCATTCGATCAAGGATCTCGGCGTTATCTGTCTTGTAGATACCATTGTCCTCTAAAAAACCCCGCCTGGAATCTTCACCAGTAAGCCGGAGCATCATCTTTACATAACTACCACAAAACAGAATGCATGGATTTTAATGCCCCCCCCACCACCATCATGGAACCAAAACAATATTCCTGGTTAGGAAATATGCAAGTACGCTACCTGAACCAGCTAGCTCCATCGTGTCCCACGAGTTCCCCGCTCTTGTTACCTAAGTCGGACTATCATCAATTCATTGACGTTTACTATTTATTTGGTCCATCTTTCTGTTAAAGGGCCCCCCTTCGATATCCTTGAATCTTTCTTCTTGATACAAACAGAATGACATTGACATCTCTCCCCAACGAACTCATCGAACACATTGCTTCGTATCTGGACCTCTCCAGCACCCGTTCATTCCGCCTTACCACATCCTCCCTAACAAAAGCATCATCGCACCTCTTCAAAGACCGCTTCTTCCAGCAACGCACTCTAACCTGGACGAAACAAAGTCTGGACACCTTTGTACAAATATCGCTACACGCACAATATGGCAATGCCCTCCGCCACCTCATCATCGACGCAACCCCCCGACACTCGATGCTCCTCTGGTCCCTCTCCAAACAAATAACCGACATAACCACCTTCCCCAGCTCCTCCTCTTCTTCCTCTAAAACCGCCGCATCCCCCGAACAATGCAGACTCCAAGACGCGTGGGCGCAAGCCGCAGAAAAAGCCGCGCAAAACACTTCCTTCTTCAACGAAACGCGGTACGACCAAAAGACGCTCAAACAAGCCTTCGCAAACATGTCCCAGGGAAACTTGACTACTATTACTTTTCTCTACACAGGTCTCCCAGCCTCGCTCGTAAAAGGCGGAAGAACATACTGCGCACTAAGCCAATGCGAGACCTCGCGCCCTTTCGTCTCCACCCTCGCCGCCCTCGCCGCATCCCCTCACATCCAACTCTCCACCATCGCACTACACAAGCCATTCCACCACGGCGCCGTAAGCATCGGGCGCCTGGAAAGTCTCGCTCCACTGCTCTCCTGCTTCGACAAGACATTCACCTCGCTAACCCATCTCGCGCTCAACCTGCGCGACTGGCGCGAACAAGAATCTGGCTTTCAACTCGCACCACCACCACCGCCCTCCCCATCTTCTTCTTCTTCTTCTTCTTCTTCTGCTACGACTCCCCGTGCACCTTTCATCGTCCGCTTCCTTTCTAAAATGCACAACCTAACGTCCCTGGAACTAAGCTGCTACAGTAACTTTGAGCAGAATCTCTTTGAAGAAATAGCGAAACACTGTTGCTTGGACAAGTTGGTCGTATGTAAGCTCTCTGTTATAAAAATCGAGCGGGTAGAGTGGCTCGATATGTTTCTGAGAGAGAGTCTGGAGAGAGGTACGCTAAGGGAGCTTTGTCTAAGGCAGGTTATGCTGGCGAGGCGCGAGGGGAGTGGATGGGGAGAGTGGATGAGGCGGGTTGCGGGTGAGCAGCAGGGTTTGAGCCGAGAGCGTGTGCGGGATGGGCAAGCGGCGACGACGACGACGACGACGGGGATTATGCATTTTTGCTTTGCTGATTTGTTTACTGGACAGGGTGAGGTGCTGTTTGTACGGGGGTGCCGGAGTCTTTGTTTGGGAGAGGATTGGACATGTCGGCTTTTGAGTGCGTTGGAAGGGGGAGTCCAAGGGAAGGAATGGAGGCCACAGTGGGATATGGGTGCCTCTGCGTATCCGTTTGTAGGGCTGAGCATGTGAGTTATGAAATGGTTCCCACAGGTATTTCGGCGGACGAAAAAGTACGACCCTGGACGCGTCTGTGAAGACTGTCTAGTGATTCAGTTTCTGGATAGAACACAGTATTTCAAGGTAATGGGCCATGAAAAGCCTAGAGTACGGGGGGACTTGTTTATTTTGTTATTCAAAAAGCTCTATCATGATTCCGCATTCCCCCGCTTGCTGCCCACTGCCCAATCGTTCTCAAAGGAATGCAACTCCATTCAATATGAAGGCCTCGTCTGTCGAGTGAGATTACCCATGATTGCGGGAACAGTCCAAGTGTATTGCGGCTATATATCTCTTACTCGAGGTTGGCCTTGATGGCGGCCTCGAGAGCCTTGGGGTTGGCACCAACAACCTCGGCGACCTTGTCACCGCCCTTGAAAAGAAGGAAGGTGGGCATAGCGCGGATACCGAGTTCCTGGGCGACGTCGGGGACCTCGTCAACGTCGAGCTTGTAGAAGCGCGCGGTGGGGTATTCGTTGGAAAACCTAGCGCAGTGTGAGATGCGCAATCTGCGTAAATCGACTAGAGTGGAAGCTTACTTGACAACCTGGGGAGCAATCACTTTACAAGGGCCGCACCATGTTGCGAAGCAGTCAAGGACCATGAGGGTATCCTTGTCGTTCATGGCGGCATCAAAGTCGGCCTTGCTACAGTTCGCATCGCGTCAGCTGCGGCTACCAAGTATGACGTTGCGTACGTCGCGCGAAAGGCGACGGGCAGAAACTTACGTGGTAAGGTTGTGGACGCCCTCCTTTTTGTCGCTCATTTTTGCGGTGTTTGAGAAGAAACGCGGGGTGAAGAGTGGTCGGTAGAGGTTTGTGGTTGAGGTGGGGTTGATGGAAGCTGTTTGCAGACGCACAGATGTGAGCAGTGTTCTGGTAACTCTGAATGATGACGGCGCGAACATAATATATGCTAGACGAGAAGAGAGACGGCAAGAAAAAGGTGATTTCAAATGCTCGGGATAATGGAATGAACTGGCCGCCGCCGTTGCCGATTACAATGCTGAGGCGCGCCTATTTTTCGGCAAGCCCTGGGAGTCCCTGCGCAGATGCAAGAATCGCAGTAGTGCACTGGAGCGGGACGACGGGGAGGCAAACAGGAACGCAAAGGGGCTGCTTACAATGTCAGAGGTTGAGTGGATTTGTGATGGTAGGTGAAGGTGGATTTCTCCGAGTTCCCTAGGTATGTATAGCGTCAGGCGCGCTGATAAAGGCGGATTACTGTACACAGGTGGCTGGAGGGACTGTAGTGATGAATGACGTGCTTGGCCGACCGACGACCCGAGTTGCCCCGCCAGGGTCCTGCCTCGTGCGGCGGGCCATCCAACAACCACGACGACAACATCGACTGACAGCAACTCGACCATTCGGAAGCGCCATATAACAAGTCATGGATGGGAACTGGAAATCTGACATACCTCGACACATCTCTATATTGAAATTAATAAAAAGAAAAGAAACAGTTACACAAGCAGGTGGGCTCAATGACTGATGTACAAAAGCCACTGGTGCGGCTCAACTTAAAATTACAGTCTTTCCTGAAAGAAAAGATTCATGGAGATAGTGACTTAACAACGCCAGGTCTACACGCCGAAAATACAATGAGGCGGCGACCCTAAAAGACTAGGCCTAACTGCCCACGTCCAAATGCTGCCCGTGTTCCAAAAAAAAGTATTAATTGCAAAACCAACATCGCAATCCATAAGGAGGGTATCACAGAAGCCGACCGCAGCTGCTTGTGCTATCACAGACCACAATAAAACAAAACCAAACCCTGAAAATAAAATACAAACGCCGCGCTATGCAAGGCGCAAAGGACAACCCATGTCCACAAAAGGGTCCGAGACGGAGCTTGCATCCATTTTGAGAGCTTTCCTGATCAATGAATCGCATGCTGCCAAGCCAAAAAGGAACAAGAGACGAGAGACAATCAAGGAAATCGTAAACGAGTGACTGAGTGAGTAGATCAAGGTACAAAGGAAAAATGCAAAATGAATGGCGTGGCAAGGCAGGCATGCAAAGTCATGAAATCAGAAAAGCTCTTACAAAACGGTTGTCTTACTCCTGCTCAGGCCTTCTTGCGGGTGAGATGTCGTCCAACGGTATGCTTGACCGTTTTTGGATGTCCAGAAGCCTCGCCGAACCAGCGCTGAGGTGCCTGACATGGTGCTTGCCGAGATCAACGCTTTTGGCACGTTGCAACACCATTGGCTCCGAATCTGATGTCGGTGATGTTGGCGACTCTTGGGTGGGCGATCCCGTCACTACTTCGGCCGCCTTGGAGGATCTATCCCCCGTATCTTCAGTGAAGACGCTTAGAAGACCTTCGGTGGACTGAATGCGAGGCCGACGGTAGACTATAGTAGGCTGTCTGGCGACGCCGCTCTGGACACGCTGGTCTCCGTCTTCGGTTGTCGGGGCTACAACAGTGGACTCGACCTCCTCGTCGGATTCGACTGCAGTGTCAAGCGCCATCAAAGTGCTACTGGCTCTTCGGCCCCGGTCATCGCTTCCGTAAGGAGAAGAGCCTCTTTGGTTTGGCATACCCGTAAGTCTCTTAAAGTACTCGTCATCGGCCATTCCCAATTCCTCGTAGGAAGGATTGAATTCTTCGTGACGCATCACAGCCGAAGACTTGAGGCTAGAGCGCATTTGGGACCGATTGGATGGCCGTTTAAGCGGCCTTCCTGAAAGCCATGATGCTTCAGAGTCGACTGATGCAAGAGACTGCGACATGTTGTTGGTGGGCACACTGGGACTCACGGGCGAATCAGATCGGTCATCGGATGGCGGTCCCACACGAATATCCGACGGATGCTGGTTTCTTCTGCGAGCAGCAAGGCCAGTGCTGGCCGGTGCTTCGGGTGATTGCACGCGGGAATCGGGAGGTGAGATGGGGAACTCGGGGAGATCTTCTCTAAACTTTGATCGGGTTCGTCGAGGTACACTGGAGGGTCTCTTGATCTGCATTGGCTGTGACTCAACAGGTGCAGTGCCGACAAGGTGAATGGGAATGTGCTGGCGAGACATGGATTCCCGCGATGTGTTGGAGAAGGAAGCTTCGGAAGGCGGAGGACGTGCTTGGTCTTGCGAGTTGCGCTTTCCTCTTCGGAAGAGTGAAGCAAACACACCCAAGCGCTTGCCCTCAGTACTGAGCCTACGCATAGAAGATCCTTTCTTCGAGGTCGCCGTAGTGTCAATGGTATCAACCGGATGCAACGATCCGCTCCTCGCGGGCTCTTGGAAGTGCACAAACTCGATAGGAGTGTCGTGGCCAAGTTTTTCGGTTAGGAGTTCTGGGAGTATGGAAGCATTGGACACGACACGGGTATGTAGTTGTGTGGAGGCGCTGCCTCGAGAGAAGCGGATAGCTTGGGCATCGGATACAACGGGTTCTTCAACAGGGCTTTCGAATGGGGTGGGCAACTGGTTATTGACTTGTGTCGGAGGGGTGATGGGCATCTCGACTGGCTGAGGTCGGACTGGTGTCGATGGACGAACGTCCTCCATAGGCACAGGGGCCTCTCGCTCAATGCCCAGGCCAACTTTACTACTGATCTTATCCTTGGGGGGAGTTGCAGGCGTGACTTGGGCTTCAGCAGCATTCTGCTTCTCGGCACGTCGTTCTAGCCTTCGGCGGAGACGTTCCTGATCAGCCTTGGCCTTCTTTTCTCTCCGCCTCTTGTCTCGCTCGAGGATATCGCGGAGTGCTCCGGTGTCGAGGTCGTCGGCCAAGTCGTCAATTCTACTTGTTCTCCGGTTTGCCTTTTCCTCATTGCTGGTAATTGGTCGTCGGTCGCGGCGTGGGGATTTTTCGCTTCGTGCATTGGGCGACGTGCGGTCGCCTGCATGATAGTTTGAGCCGTAGGAGACGCGAATGGTGGGTCGAGGTGAGAACATGTCGAGTGCACTCACGCGAAAGGCGCGGCCGTCTGAGCCACCAGACATGGACGAGTGGATCGAGTCGGCGAGGGGTAGGGAAACATTCGAGGTTGGGCGCTCGAGGCGGTAGTTGATGGCGGCCTTGACCTTCTTGCTGTCTCTGCGCAGCATACTCGCAGAGTTGCCAGCGGGTCGTTTCTGAGGCATGGCAAGAGACATGGCGCGGATCTCCTCTTCGCGGACGTGATCATGTTCTCTGCGCCGTTTACTCGACTTGCGACGGACAAGGGAGTCTACAATATGCGGATCCCTGCGCATTGACTGGGATCGCTGGAGTTTGGCGCGATCCTTTGCTGAGGACAGGAGTTCTGGATGGACGCGAGACTGGAAGTTGTAGAGGATGCCGCCGTGTTCCTGGGTAATGGGACGCAGGTGCGGACTGTGTTGGAGGCGGCGCTGGGCAGGCAAAGCGGTGATATCTTCAGTGCTCGACTGGGGCCAAGCGTCTTTGGCAAAAGAGAGTTCGGGCAGGGTCTTGTCAACGTCGCGGATTGAAGCGGGCGTGGACCGCGAACTGCCCCGTCGGCGGCGTAAGCGTTGACTAGGGCCTCGCCGCGGGCCATTGTTGGTCTGATTCGTGTTGGGTTGCTGGCCGGCGGCGGATGCGACAGGCAAATTCCCTTGTGTAGCGGCAGCAGATCCACCAGCGTCTCTTAATTTAGCGGCCTTCCTCCGTCTCCGCCCAAACAGCCACATGGGGCTTCGCGAGCGCCAGCGCGGCGGCGACAGCGAGGAGCTTTATGAAGCGGGTGTGTATGTTTTTTTTTGGAGAGGGGCGTCGTCGCGGCAGTGGAGGCGACGAGGTGGTTCGGGGGATAGCGAAAGAGGCGGGTGCTATGTGGAATGGGAGTCGCTGCACGGCCGGTCGGGCTGCATGTTGCGCGGGCTGCGGTGGGCGGGTGGCACTCGGGCTGGGGCCGCCAACGGGCGAGCGAGCGAGCGAACGAGCGGGTAGGTAAGTGACGAGGGCGAGGGGAGAAGGGAGACAGGGAAGAGGAGGAGGAGCAGTGTATGTGTATGAGATGGTAGTGGTAGTGTGTATGGTGTGCGTGGGTGTGCGTGGGTGTCTGTGTGTGGATGCGAGAGTCTGTGTGCGTGGGTGCGGTGCGGTGGTGCTGCAATGTGATGTAAGGGAGGATCCGCCAGCTCGTATCTACCATACGCTCCTAGACAGGGCTCGAATCTTGCTTCACAGGGCTCGACCCTTTGCTGATGATGATGCCCACCAGGCGGACAGGGCCAAAAATATACTACTATGCTACCCGTCTTGCTTGTTCTTTTCGGGCATTTCTCTGCTGGGGCCCTGGTCGGTCCTTGTCGGTGCGCAGAGGGCGGCGACACGAGCGAGGGAGTGCAGCAGCTTTTAATCTTGCCTCGACGGCAGCACCGCGCCCACGACCACGACAGCGGAGGCAGACAGAGGCAAGGCATTGGAACGCCAGAAGCATCGTCCCAGATTGCCTCGTCGATCTCGCCCTGGCCGTGGCCAACCAACGGTGGCAAGGGGCTTGCGCTACCCATGCCAGCTTCCAGCCGGTGCCCCGTCCTTGTACCGGGCGTGCTTTGGCAGGCCAGGGCAGCCTCTCGCCCTCTGCTCACCTCAGCTTATCGCTCGCCTGCCACTGGTCTGCCATGCCCCCGTCGAACAAAAAAGAAACACGCGCTGCCCCCACTGTCTGCCAAAACAAACACTCATTCAAGCCGCTGTCATTTCCACGCTTTTTCTTGCATCTCGCTCTCGCACTTGCACTTGCAATGCACTGCACTGCACTGCACTGCACTCCACTCCACCGCACTGTACCGCACCGGAGCCAGAGCGCGATACGCTGCACGCCTGCGACCCAAACCATGTCTGTGTTGAATTTCAGTGGGACACGTCGCTCCTGCTCCTGCTCCTGCTCCTGCACGCCAACGGTGCCCGTGGCTTGCTGGGGGGAGACTACCGTCACGATCTCCATCTCCCTGCAGCCCGCCCACCTGCAAGTCCATCGACAGCGACGTTGTGTGCCTCGTTGCAACTCAGGTACCCGTCTCTCAACCATGCGCATGCCTTCACACCCGCTGTAAGGGCCTTCCCTGCTCCGGCCAGCGGGCCCCCCTCCCCCAAGACCACAACCGTCGCCCGCCGGCCCAAACGGCTGCGCATCGCTGGCGCCTGCTTTTTCGTCTGGTGCGTGTGCATGTGCCCATACTACTCTACCTACCTACCTACCTACTGCAAAGATCTAGCAGCGCCCACCAAGCCTCCCTCGCCTCTGCCCCGAGGTCGCGTGAAACGTTCAAGGCGTGGCAGGCTGACGTTTCAAATGCACAATGTGGTATTACTACCTGACTTGTGCAGTCCCGGCTTCCGCTTTTTCGGCGGCCCGCAGTTGACTCATTGCCAACGCCAATACGAAGCATGCAACTACGGGCGACATAGCTACTTACAGGGAACGCCAACTGTCACACCTACGTCAATTTTTGCCTCGCTTGCTGCTTTCCGCCACGCCTACGAGGCGCATGATCCAATACCACTGTGCATCCATCCACCAAAACATTGCTCCAGAGTTTGGCCCCTAGCCACAAGTCTGAACTTACTTTCCCTTCTGCCTATTACACCTACAACTAAGCCGAACCGCTGGGGGAGGGGGCAATGCATGACGACAAGCCATTCCTCGCCCTCGACCGACCATTTCCAGCCCTCCCCTCGTCTCCACCAGGGTTGGCACTATCTCGGGCATACTACCACCCCAGTGAACGCATAGACGCAGCAACGCATCACCAAAAAAAACTATAGCATTTTTTTTGTCTTGCCCTGTTGCTTGCTATTATTACCAACCCTTGGTCGGATTTATGATCCAATGCTCCATAGTCCTGCAAGCATACTTACTCTTTTTGCTCAAGCCTGACGTATAGCAGGTGCCACAACAGCAGGCCAATATTGGCCTGCGTCGGAGAAGCATAACCCCTATAACCCCCCTCGTCTCGCGCAAAATTACAACACTGCATCTCGGGCATTTGCTCCTAGTGACTTGGATACATTGGTTGTCCTGAGTGTCATTCAACTCATGCACAGCCATGCACGCAATAAACACTGTGCTCACTAACCCCAAGCTGATGCATATCCGGTCGGAATCCTCCACACAGCCAGCGCACCACTGCGAGTCCAAGTGCAGTATACCTAGGCAACAGAATTGATTTGTTTTGATCTTGTTTCTTTTTCTCGCACTTTGGTTGCGCGTCACGTGGCTGGCATTGGCTGCGTCGGAAGGAGCATTCCGTCCACGGTACCTTATACCCGCCCGAGTACGCCTACCAACTAGGGATTGGTTGCCAAATACATACCATATTCGAGGCCCGCCAAAGGCCACCAGTCTATGGATGTACGACGACATGATTTAATCGACCTATGCGTGTCGCCCATGTGACCTTGAAAACTCAAAGCATCTTTCTCTTTCTCCTTCAACTCCTCGCCCACAATACATTGGTGTTTGAACAGCCTGTACTCAATTGGAGCAGACTACAGAAAGTTGTCTCATCTCTTCTCGTACAAACAGAAAGTAGCGATATGTAAACATATGTACAACATGTCTAGGCATATACAAAACAAAAGGTACAGTAGCGTTGTTCGATATTGTCTGTCAGCAAAGGAGAGACGAGAGAGCTTGCGACGATTGCCCAAACAGGAGTCACAGCCCATAACGAACGTTGCTTGATATGATCACAGAGAAACGGTTACCAGTATGACAGTTGTTCACTCACCATCCGAACGCTAGAGTCAGCATGCAGTATAAAAACCGCCCATATTGGTGAGATCGCTTAGAGTATCAGTGCTTAGAAAGAGAGTGCACGTGATATCGTTGGGAGATCATATGAGCACAGATAACATGGCTGCATAAGTACATACCAATAGCTCACGAGCATGTGAAAACAGCGTAAGCAGCGGAACAGTCTGCCCTGTGTGGTCCATGTCTGGTTGCGGATGAGCTGGAGTGGATCCGTGTGCTGTTCTGCTTGTCCCGATTCGGAAAAGACAGGGTCTCCCGTGCCTTGCCAACAAAGCGCTCCACTGCGTAAACAAACACCGCCCACCCACCTTACACCACCATCACCCCGCAGTCCTGATAACCAAATCCAGCAATATTCAACCAATACATCAATACCTGCCTGCAGTCGCCTAGAACACCACCATGTCTTACAACGGGCGCATGAGCATGGCGCGCACCACTCAACACAATCAGCGCGCACCCCCAGTCAACGAACATGACGCTTTCATGACCTTGGTATGTCGACAAACGCCCTTCAAGTCGAAAAGATGCTGACCCGTCTAGCCGGACAACGAGATTGCGGGTTGTATCTCAGACATCGGCATCCAGTTCACCGTATCGGACCTACAGAAGCCCAACCCCCAGATCATCCAAAAAGTTTTCGAATGGCTGGCCGAACTGCTGATGAATACGACTCGCGAAGTCGTTGCGCCAGCGATGCGGGCCGCTGCCGAAGATATGTGCGGAGGAGACGCAGAGCGACTCTACACCAGCGACACCAGAGATTTGATGGGCTTCTTTGTCATTCTACGAAAACTATTGCGCGAGGTGGGTGCCATTCGGAAGTGTTCGGATGGGTCTTTGCTAACAAATCCAGTGTGGAATTCATGACTTTACTTTCAACGATCTATACAAGCCCACTCATGGCCGCCTTGTTAAGATATTTTCGTACATGATCAACTTTATCCGCTTCCGCGAATCTCAAACTGAGATCATCGACGAACATTTCAACAAGGCCGAACGCACTAAATTACGAATCGAGCAGCTGTATAATGACAAGCAAACCAAGGAAATGCAACTGGCCGATCTCGAGCGGAACCGTGCCGCTACCCAAAGGCTGATGCAGGAGAAGGAGAAGCGCAATAACGAGCTGAAGACGCGACTGCTAGAATTGAAGAGGGGGCAAGAGGCAGTAGCGGAGAAGCTGGAGCGTGCTAAGATGGAGCAGGACAGGCTAAAGAAGCTGCTTCAGCAAAAGGTCGAAAACAAGGAGAATGTCCAGCGCGAGGTGCTGAAACTGAAGCCGTACACCCAGCAGAGTCCAACAGCTCTTGAAGACTCATTGCGCGACTTGAGCGATCGACTCACTGGTGACAAGACACAGATTGACATGTTAGACCGCCGTGCTCGTGCCCTTCAGACCTCGACCGATTCGTTCGCTGTTGTCGCTACCGATGTTACTTCATGCACACGATTGCTTACCGATGTACAAGCCGATCTGGCGCGAGAGGAGGAGGAGCTGGCAAAGGCATCAAGACACCGAGATGCGCTGGCCGACCGGAGCAACAATGTGCGCGACGTCGAGCGACAAGAACGCCTCTTGCAAAAGCAATTGGGTAACATCAATGCCCGCACAGACAAGCTCAAGGCCAAAGGCGATGAAGAGGCAGAGCGTGCGCGCAGACGTATGGAGGAGCTTCGAGATACTCACGCTAAGCTTACGGAAGAGCGCGGCGAGAAAGGGCGGGAGATGGAGCGACGGAGAGTCCGCATTGAGCAGACGGAGAAGAAGATGGCCGAGCTCAAAGACAACATTGAGAACGAGGTTCACTCTGCTCACGACGAGTATCTCAAGATGGAGAGTCACATCAAGCTCTACATTACAGAGATGGAGCAGAGTATCTAAATGTTGCCTTTGGGGGATAGATGATGCTTTTTTTTTGGACAGGCGGGGCGTTTGGGGGAAGGTACTGTGCTTCCATTCAGATACCATGAGGCAATCTAGGGCACTAGGATGTGATACCACATAGTTTTGTTTTAATCACAATTGTTAGACTTTGACATACTTGTCATGAGCTACTGTCCCTCACCGCCCAGTGCCATGGATAGCAGAGAGGATAAATAGACAACGCATCCCTGAGTCTAGTTCTGCAGGCGGGGTGGCGACAGGCTATGAAGACATCAGTCAAGACTTGGTGCCACCTTGCAAGCAGCGGTCTGTATCCCCACAAGCTTGCGTGTTGAGCCACCGGCTACCCAGAAGGTACAAGTGTCTTTAGGGTCTGCCCAAAAAAAATATAGCGGGTAAGGGATCATGTGTATTGTGCTACATCGATATTAAATTCCTTGTCGCACCCAGAACATCAAGTTGCACTCTGAGTCATTTGAATAGTAAGATAATATACAAAATTTCACATAATTGATTAAAGCACAAATTCTAATACATGAACCATGCAAAGCTTGCATGGCTTGTAGCATGCGAATAGAGTCGTCGCTGGAACGGGCAACCCTTGATGTCACATGTGCTCCTTTGTTCAACATGGATCCAAGTAGGGTAGTGGAATTGGGACTGTGGTAGTTGATGGTGTGGCGGTGTAATTCGGTGTTTAGACGAGCCTTTATGCATGGTAATCTTCAGGAAGCGACGTGTGATTTGTTGCTTCGCATCGAGTTGCACATGCCTGGTATAGCGTATACACTCGCAAAGACTAGGACAGCCGAGAACATAGATAATTATTGCGTCTTGCTTGGTATACCGCGTGGGCGAGGGGCCAGCGAGCAGACCAGTGCCCAAACCTGGGAGAGAGCGTTGAGTCAGGGTGGATTGCAAATTGCCAGAGTCCCATTGCTTGACTCACCTGCGGAAACCACGTTTGGAGTCTTGGTCCAATTTCTCCAGGTTTGTGGAGCATGGGATAGACTGGGAGCGGGAAAAAAATGGCTGTACTCCGCTTCCCGTGCATCAAAGGGGACTGCTCCCGTTGGTCGCTCAACCCCACATCATCAGCGAAGCCGGCCTAGCACAGCTACAGGCCCGATCCCGGCTCTGACGCTTTTCATCATCGCTCAACGCAGCAGATTTTTGTCATTGACTCACCTTGGAAGCAGCTGCCCGGCCTTCAAATACTGCTCTTTGCCCACCACTCCTCCAACACTCTACAATACACTTCAATTTTCCAAAATGTGCCCCCCCACAGAAGAAACCACCAACGGCCAAGCCAACGGCACCAACGGTGCACCTCGCAGCAAGGAAGGCTTCACCGGTGTCCAGACCAAGCAGAACCCTCACCCATCACACAGGAGTCCTTACCAACCTGTTGGCGACTTCCTGTCAAATGTTGGGCGATTCAAGATTATCGGTGCGTTCAGAATGCCAACCTTCACCGCCACCCGATGCGCACGCGTCGATATTCGAAGTTTTGCAATTGAGCACTATACCAGAGCACAACTGACTTTATTCGCATAGAGAGCACACTGAGAGAAGGAGAGCAGTTTGCCAATGCCTACTTCGATCTTGAGGCCAAGATCAAGATTGCCAAAGCCCTCGACAACTTTGGTGTTGACTGTAAGAAATTACTCCGCGGCACTTGGCCTGCAAATTTCCCAGGCTAATCAAATTCCAGACATCGAAGTTACCAGTCCCGCTGCTTCCGAGCAGTCAAGAAGGGACTGCGAGGCTCTGTGCAAGCTCGGAGTACGTTTTACAAATATTCTGGTAGCGAGGTCGCACGCTGATAATTTTGCAGTTGAAAGCCAAGATCCTCACCCACGTAAGATGCCACATGGACGATGCCAGAATCGCTGTTGAGACGGGTGTCGACGGTCTCGATGTCGTCATTGGAACCTCAGCATACCTCCGCGAGCACAGCCACGGCAAGGACATGACATATATCAAGAACACGGCACTTGAGGTTATTGAGTTTGTCAAGAGCAAGGGCAAGGAGATCCGCTTTAGTTCCGAGGACTCGTTCCGATCAGACCTTGTGGATCTTCTCTCCATCTACAGTGCCGTCGACAAGGTTGGCGTCGACCGTGTTGGTATTGCCGACACCGTTGGCTGCGCATCTCCCCGTCAAGTGTACGACTTGGTCCGCACTCTGCGTGGCGTCGTTTCCTGCGACATTGAGACGCATTTCCATAATGACTCTGGCTGTGCTATTGCCAACGCATTCTGCGCGCTGGAGGCAGGAGCTACGCACATTGACACCTCTGTACTTGGCATTGGCGAGCGCAACGGTATTACTCCCCTCGGAGGTCTGATGGCTCGCATGATTGTGGCCGACCGCGAATACGTCACCAGCAAGTACAACATCAAGGCGCTCAAGGAGGTTGAGGACCTGGTTGCCGATCTCGTTGAAGTCAACATTCCTTTCAACGTAAGTGCCATCTCCGAAGTAGAAGCAATTTGGACACGCCACTGACTCATATCTCAGAACTACATTACTGGGTTCTGCGCCTTCACCCACAAGGCTGGTATTCACGCCAAAGCCATCCTGAACAACCCCTCGACGTACGAAATTATCAACCCTCAGGATTTCGGCATGTCCCGCTACGTGCACTTTGCCAGCAGGCTTACTGGATGGAACGCGATCAAGAGCCGTGCCGAGCAGCTTGGTCTGCAGATGACTGAGGCACAATACAAGGAGTGCACTGCTAAGATCAAGGCAATTGCCGATATCCGCAAGATTGCGCTAGACGACACTGACTCCATCATCCGTACGTACCATAACAACCTTCATGCTACCGAGGAAGTGCCACTTCTGCCCGGTATGACGGAGGAGGAGAAGGCCAAATTCGCCCAAGTCGAGGCCGAGCTGAACAGTGTCAACGAGAAGAGGGAGCTCGAGGCGACTGCAGATGCGCAGGCCGAGGTACCTGCCGCTAAGAAGAACAAGACCGTGACCGTATCATAAGTACGGGTCGTTTGTATATATGGGATATCCGGAGTTAGTCGTTTCTGGTAGTCTTCTTTCTGGAGTGGTTTTACATTTGTTCCGGCCACGGAAAAGTTACAGAGTTTTTTAGTTTTTTGATACCTGCAGATAGGCCTATGGGCAGCTGGCAGGATACATAGAAATGATGAGCAATGAGCAATGTTAAGACCAGACCGCATTTGTAGTATCTGCTCATCCCAAGTTGTGCGTTGACCGACTGACCGAATCGAGCAAAATACCGACTGACCAACGAACCAACCACAAGTCACTGCCGCGGCGAAGATGGGCACGTGAGCTTGGACCCTGAGGCGCGCGCTTTCTCAGGTGGGCCTAAGTATACCGCCCCTCTCTCGACTTTCGGGGATCAATCGCCACGTCTCAATCCTCGTTGTTTTTTTACTCCCTCCAGATCGCAATCATGAGCACTGTCGAGACGGTCACTCAGCACCCCGTGATTACTGCAGAAAATGTCCTGCGCCTATTTCCCGAAGTAAACACTTCCCTCATCGGAGGATCGCACAACTCTGCCACAAATGACAATGCGCTGCAAGGCTACGATGAGGAGCAGATACGGCTGATGGACGAGGTGTGCATTGTCTTGGACAATGACGACTTGCCCATTGGTAGCGCGACCAAGAAACTGTGTAAGTGTTTGCGCACAGCATAGCCCAAGGGGCAAGGCGACTGAGAACGACCAATTGTGTAATTCTGGGCATTGCTGATATAGACAGGCCATCTCATGGAGAACATCGACAAAGGCCTCCTCCATCGTGCATTCTCCGTCTTCCTCTTCGATTCCAAAAACCGTCTACTTCTCCAGCAACGTGCGACCGAGAAAATCACGTTCCCAGACATGTGGACAAACACATGCTGCTCACACCCGCTAGGCATACCTGGAGAGACGGGTGTCGGACTTGAAGAGTCGGTTCAGGGTGTGCGTCGCGCAGCAGTACGCAAGCTCCACCATGAGCTTGGTATCAAGTCCGAGCAGGTGCCTATTGACGACTTCAAGTTTCTTACGCGGATACACTACAAGTCGCCCAGTGATGGCGTTTGGGGCGAGCATGAGAGTAAGTTTTTCTAATGTCAAGGGGCACCAACGGCGTCGCGGACGAGTACTCACAACCGTTTTAGTTGACTACATCTTGTTCATGAAGGCCGATGTCGACCTTGACATCAACCCCAATGAAGTCCGGGATTCAAAATGGGTATCCCAAGAGGATCTAAAGGCCATGTTCCAGGACAAGTCGCTCAAGTTCACACCATGGTTCAAGCTCATCTGTGAGAGTATGCTGTTCGAGTGGTGGAACCACCTCGACTCCGGACTGGAGAAGTATATGGGAGAGACGGAGATTCGGCGTATGTAAAAGGCAGTGGTGGACTGCGCTCTGTGAAGTGGGCAGTATTGCAAGTGAGCACAGTCGCAAATTCCGAGACCAATCGTCCGTGTCGAATCTAAGGTTCCGCGTTAGACCACACCGGGCTCCGAAGTGAGGCGACGCATGCATGCAGGCTCGGCGCCCATAGATATCAAGTTTCCGATAATATCCCCGTCATCAATGGTTTGCATTTTCATAGACCCCACGCCAATTACTCATCTGGCTTTATCGTGCGTACATCAGCATCTACTACCCCTCTCTTATCGTTGTGTCGTCGCAAGCTTGGTCATGTTAACCAGCCACTAGCAGCGCCTCTGGCTGTTTAGCTTTGCCTAGCAGAATGACTGGCAGCCTAATCTATGCCGATACGAGTCTGATCTTGCGTTGAACTGCTGGGTATAGAGTAATGGGGAATTTCAATGATCTACCGGGCTGGATGATGGCTCTGAAATTGCCTACTCCGGGAGGTCCAGCCGAGGTCAGCGCTACCATGCTTCCTCTTCATCCCCACAGATGCTCACAGTACATACGCCACTGTCAATGCCACATCACTTGCGCTCCTCATTCCACCGCTGATCGCATGTAAATAACAAAGCAAAGCAATGAAAATGAGCAAATACGTGCACACATAATGTACGCGTTGAGCCGCATCGGGCCGACATGCAGCTGAGGTCACAAGACGAATGATAACGGAAAGACGCTTAGTAGCCAGGCAGATGGTTCCGTAATGACTAGATGCTGCTCGGCATAGGTGAAGCATGACCTTGGCCTCGACCCGAGGATGCTGGGGTGCTCCACAGATGGGGGGTAGCCGTGGAACTATATCAGTATGCTGATGTCCCCCCATCTCTGGCTCTTGTTGAAGAGGCATTACGTCTACTACCACTGGAGCAAGTCAATCATTGCTCGTCATCTCACGTCAAGCACGCTTGAGTGACTACTGCAATACCCCCACGATACACGCCTTCGGCTGCAACCGGACATTCTCACGACACACTGCTGCTGCGGCTCGACGTTGGCCAAGCATCGTACAGCTGTGCTGTCAGTGCTCTTGTGACAGCCCCCTCAACGAGTAAAAAGCAACTCGCACGCCTTGGGCCAGCCATACATCAACGGACACCAGTCCACGTACACGGGCTTGATACATCGATAACCCAACACGTATACTATCGGTGCAGGAAGATCCCGTCGCTCGGGTCCCCTTTCTACCAGCAACACTGAATTCAAAAGGGAGCTCATCGAGCCTCACCCATTGATGTCGGTTGATCTGCGTCAAGCTTTTACCTCTCTACGCTACCCATCTCGAGTCGAAACTGTCTCGAGATCGCAGCTCTCCAAAGTCCATACAGGAGATTTAAATCGTCCTGCTCATACCTAAACACCATCAGCTAGGAAGTCGAGAAAAGGTATACCATAATGGCAGGCAATCTACGGTCAAGGCTCCTGCTCAGCCCACGACGACCCATATCATCCACAACCAGACTAATTATATCCATCTAGTAGCGTTGTTTGAACTCCAGGTTTCTTTCTAGACACACTGTGGTTCAAGTGACTAACCCCCCAACCTTTCGACGAGCCTGATAACTTAGCCCTGCGGGGAACACTTCACGGTGGCTTATTCCACGACTGTCCCAATTACCAAACGAAGCGGCAGATCCCATTTGAATACTAGTAGAAGCTTACCCACGAAACCGCAATCATGGCGAAAACCTTGTCGCCCATTACGCCAGTCGGCTGTAGTTTTGCAGGAGAAGCAAAATCCTCCAACTTGAAGTCTGCCACGATCAGGGCCAATGAAGTCCCTGGTAGCATCAAGATTGTGAAGCAAAAGCCCACCGCTCCTGCCTTGCCTCCGCTTACGCATGATGTCCGTGTCGTGACCCTTGCCGAGTACAAGCAAGCTGCTCGTTGTCTGGCCGAGGCCTTTAACCAGGATGAGGTGGTCAGGTACTTTGTCGATGTACCTGACCTTGCCCACTGGACTGAAGAGCGAAAGTTTGCTTTGCATGTCGAGATTCTCGAATACATCACGTATGCTCACATCCTCAAGGGAATGGTGACTACGGTTGGAGACTTTGAAGCAGTTGCGCTGTGGTAAGTTCATCAATTAATCAAACATTTTGGTACCAATTTTGCAAGGGATCATCAGGCTTACATGTACATTTCTATAGGATGCCACCAGGCCAGAACATGGATGACTATCTCACCATATTCCGCTCTGGCATGTGGCGCCTGAACTTCCGCCTGTCGGCTGAAGGCAAGCGTCGCTTCTTTGGCGAGTTCATCCCCCTTCTCCACGACACGATGCATACCACGCTCGGCGATCGAGAACTCGAGGCCTGGTACTTGGTATACATTGGCACTAGGCCTAGTGGGCGTGGAAAGGGCCATGCTCGCAAGCTCATTGAGCACGTCACGAAGCTGGCGGATCGTGAGGGCAGGCCGTGTTACTTGGAGTCGAGTAACGAGGCTAACCCCCCGATCTACCGCAAGTTTGGCTTCCAGGTGACGAGAAGGGTTAACCTTCAGAGGGGTGGAAAGAATATTCCCATGGATATCATGGTGAGAGAGCCCCATATGACGGAGGAGAAGAAGGGTGGCATGTAAGGTAGTTTTAGTTGGTGGGGTAGGATTGATCGTGAACAAACAGTAAAGCACCGGTTCAACAGGTGACTTTTGAGGGGTAAGATGCAAGCTAGGAGATGCTGGCTTTGTGTAGTGTCCTCCAACAGGGCCTACCTAGTGGGGAGTTTTTTTTTCTCTCTTGCACAGGTTTCTTTTCATACATATTTTAGATTACACTCGTTACTGTGGGGTTACAAGGAAACAAAGTGGTGACACAAATGCTTACAGCTCTCCTGAACCGTTGCTTATTGTGAGTGATGACGTTTGTAAGAGATAAATTGGAAGGCTCTTGACGCGACAAGTGTATTGGCGTAGTCGAATGGTGTGAGCATGAGGCGTTTCAGCAGCAATTGTGTGTGGCAGCGTCGCAATGGCAGTAGAGCATGAAGCCGGGAGTGGGGGGGGGGGGGTACGAGTATCGAGTCGAGATGGAAAATGCCCCGAAGATATGTAGTCGCTGACGCGGATCGTAATATGTAAAGTAGCACGTGGTGCCGGGGGTCCATGGGCTTATCATGGCAAAAGCAAAGAAGGGTAAGAAGATTACACGAGAGATTAGCGGTGGAGCTTGGTAGTGGGCAGTGCTGGCAGGCTTCACGACAAATTGCGGTGTCATGAAACACGCACTGCCGACGGTATCGCTGACCCAGTTGCCAAACCTGTCGCGTCTTCATCTCCTTGCTCCCTGATTGTTCACCCCTTCTCGTCCAACACTGTCGTTGTTGGTTGCCCACTGCCTACGCTCGTTGTACGCCTGCTGCTGCTGCACTGTTGCACCATTGCAAGGCCTTTTTTTGCTTTCGCCTACGTAGCCTTGCATCGCTTCAACCCCCCCCCTCCCTCGTGATCCATCCCCAATTCTTTTACCCTTTCATCCCGAATCCGCCTAATCGATAAAAAAAAAGTGGTGTCTCCCCACTCGGTCCGCATCCGCAACGCTACCTAACGCACCCCGCAAGTCTCGCCCAGCAACGCGTCGACGGCCTGCTGAAGCCAATCGTCCGCCTTGCCAGCTCACGCCCAGCGAAAGACTTTGCTGGAGCCTGCCGTTGCATTCCACGTACCATTCACTTATTGCGCCCCTATCAGCCTGCTCTCACCCTCCTCTGATCGCTGCTGTTTCTTCCTTCTTCCTCTTCTGTTCTTGTCGTCATGGTCACCCAACGCAGGTACTCCGTTACAGGCCAAACACCACCCGAAGACGCCGAAGCCATGAAGGCGCGCTCGCCCAAGCTCCAGTCTCTCGATACCAGCGTCCAAACGCCGCCCTGTGGATACTGTGACGCCGCGGCGGAATTGAGCGCCAGCGGCGATGACGGCGCATCCGAGCAGCGGAGAGGGAGGAAGATGGGCCCCAACGGCACCATTGTACGCACATCGAGCAAACGATCCGCTACCCAGCTGCCCTCGCCCAACTCGCCCTCACAGCAGTTGCCGCAAAAGATTCCGCGATACCGACTGTGCCATGACGAGCACGCCGACGTTGACATGGACTCGGACACGGACTCGGGTTCGGACGGCACGGACGGGCTGGGCGATGGGAGCGAGCTCGATGACGACCATGGTCTGGAAAGCCGGGCAACGTCTGTCCCCTCAACGCCCGACCATTCACTTGGATGCAGTGCGCTGGGCTTGCCCGAGGCCACGCGCCTCGAAGGGCTGCGGCTGTATGCGGAAGAGAGACCAGACGACGAGCACATGGAAGACTATGCACTGTCACCCCCGCATTCGAGAAACAACAGCGTCAACCGCACGCAGTTTGATGGTGCCAGCGTACTGCAGGCAGAGTGGGCGGCACATATTGCGATGCACAAGGACAAGTCGGAAACAGTGCATATTGAGAATATCGAAAACATCCAACCCGTCGAGAACGCCGAACCCGTCGAAGACATCGAACCCGCCGAAGACGTCCAGACAACCCCGACCGATATCGGGCAACCGCTGCCCACCGACACCACGCACGATCCTCTTACCTTTATCACGCTGCCCCCCGAAATCCGACACCAAATCTACCGCTGCTGCGAAAACCTCGTCGTCGACAAACCGCTCGTATACTGCATCTCGACCTTCAACGGCGAGATGCAACACCCGCTCGCCTCCGTCTCCCGGCTCGTACGCTCAGAAGCACTTGCGATATTCTACAGCTACAATCTCTGGGTCATCAAGGTAGAATTCCGCATGATGTACGAAGCGTTCCGGGACTGGATCATCCGGCTAGGAGAAGGCGCAGGGCTCCTCCGTCTCATCGCCTTATCCGTGCGGGGCTCGCTGTTCAAGCCCAAGAAGAGCCACGGACAAAGCGTGCTGATTCACGGGCATTTGGTTCAACTTGCACCGGGCATTATCGGGCCGGCGGCGGGATCAAGAGAGGAGCTGTATTGTCCGCCGGATGGCGATGCAAGTTTTAAGATTGATCTGAGTGAGAAGCATGCAGGGGGTATGGTACAACTTGTACGGAACGATGGGACGAGTGAGGCGGGGGAGAAGGCGAGGGTGTTTCTTAGTAAGATGGTTGAAGGGCTTTGGGAGAAGAGGAGGGCGGGGACGCTGAATGGGCAGGATTGGATTACCATGGTGGATAGTTTTTTGTCGTTTATTGGGGGGTGGTGACGTTTGGATCTTTTTGGATTTGATCTCACGTCTGGTGTGTCTGATGAGGAACGGGAAGAGGAAAACAAAACAGGTGTATTTGGAGGGACTTGATGATAAGTTTTTTGGGCAATCTTTTTGTTTGTTTGAAGGAGGATTCAATCATCTTTTGCGGAGTTTATAATGTTAATGAATAGCGGATCTGGGAGGAAAGAAATCTTTTATGGGGGGTAAGTAACATGTCCAAAGCGGATTTATAAAGCGGGTTTTTTTGTTGTTGTCTTGTTAATTTCAAGGGAGAAGTTGCATGTTTTTGTTTTTGATCTCTACTTTGGACCTTTTTTCTTTCAAAACATATTTCTGTTATCCCTCTCCCTTTCTTTTTATTTTGGTTGTTGGCACGATAAAGGTGCACGTGGTGAATCAACTTGCAGCTGCAAATACTATAGTGAGGAAGCGGATTGATTGATTGTATCTGTTATCGTGTTGAGTATCTACAGTACCTCCGCGCACGGGCCAATAGGCGGTGACGACGCCTTTGCCAGTGCTCGTGTCGACCAATCAGTGTCGCGGATCAGTAGGACTCAAAGTCGAGTCCTAATTGATTCCAACATTGGTTATTGCGAGTAAAGCAGTTTATACTAGTTTCACAAGTTGTTGTTTTTCGCGATTTATAATATATACCCCTTTTTTTATTTGGGCGTACGGTCTGTATTGTAACCGTATTTACCGTATTTACCTTGCCCTACTACCCCTTTAAAAATTGGGCTTGGCTAATGCTGTGTGTGGTCCAATGAGAAAAATCGTGTATACGGATATTATGTTAGTAAGTGATTAGCGAATGAAAGACTTCGATTAAAAGGGGTGTTCAGCTCTCTCTCTCTCTCGGAAGACGGAAGGACGGGAAGGACAGGCATGGGATGTGTGGGTTGATTTGAACAGGCCATTGAGCAAGTGGAGCATTCCGGGGTTCCGGGCTCTGGGCCTCCTCATCCGGACATTTTCTCACTCTGTTTGTAAGACCGGGGGGGGGGGAGGGTGCGTGCACATTTGTTATTTTGTACGGGATAAAACTGCCCATAAAGATTCTCTTTTACAACTGATGAAGAAGCGGAATGCGATAACTAGTCTACACTCTTTTCCATTGTAATCCTCACCTTTTTTTGTTTCTTCTAATTTATTTCGCGGTCACGGCGAAACCCGCTCGCGGACAATGCACCTCCTACTCACGCTCTCGCTGGTGCTAGGCGCCCTAACGACGCTCTTCTACACGCTCGAGTCCCGTCTCGAGTCCTTCTACATCTTCACGCCGGAGTCGCTGCACGCACTCAGTCTCTCGGCAATTGAGCGCCACGGCAACGATACCGCGGCCGTCGTATCCTACATTGTCGACTCGCTGTCGGCGTCGCACCCGCAGCATGTTAATCTCGATGAGGAGTGGGTGTTTAATAATGCAGGGGGCGCAATGGGGGCCATGTATATTATACATGCGAGTGTGACGGAGTATCTGATTGTGTTTGGGACGCCCGTGGGCACAGAGGGGCATACGGGACGGCATACTGCGGATGATTATTTTCATATTCTCAAGGGCGAGCAGTTGGCGTATGCGCCGGGTAAGGGGGTTTATGAGGCCGAGAGGTGAGTTTCTTGTTGTTTGTTGTTGTTGTTGTTGTTGGGTGGAAGGAAGGAGCGGTTTTAAGTGTTGTTAGTATGAGTGGTTTTGCTGACGAACGATGGAAAATAGGTATCCTCAGGGTAGCGTGCACCATCTTCGCCGCGGCGAGGTGAAGCAGTACAAGATGGACGGAGAGTGCTTTGCGCTCGAGTATGCGAGGGGATGGATTCCACCCATGTTGGGATTCGGATATGCTGATAGTAAGTTTCTTCCTGCCGTCCTTCCCCCTATTTCCAAAGACTGGGCCAAGGAGGAATAAACTTTTGTTCGGGAAAGTTGTGGCTGACTGTTTGATTTCTGTTAATAGCTTTTACGAGTACCTTGGATTTCCCGACCTTGTGGCGCACGACGGTGATTACGGGACGCGAGATGATCGCTAATTTGCTCAAGGGGAAGTTGTAGCAAGGCTTGTGTCTTGGCTACCTAGGCAGGGGGTGAGAGCGAGGACTTTGTCGTGGGAGTTGGTAGATATTTGGGTGGAAGAAAAGACAGGCAGTGTGCGTGTATATAAAAACACCAGTAAATCAGCCTGTGAAAACCCCAGATTGTGTATACTCCTTTATGTCAATCTATATGTCGTAATTGCAGGGAGAAAAGGACTCAATATTCAACATATTGGGGCGATGCTATTTAAACTTTGAGCAGCAAGCAGATTACCAGAAGCGTCAGAAACAAGCTTTTCCCATGCTGCACCCTCGCGCGATTTTAACTTTCGCCGCACAACGTTTATTTGAGCGAGCAAAAAGGAAGCGCATCATGGAAAACGCATCAAGGCTCTCGACCTGGGCCTAGATCTGGTATAAGCGAGTGAGAACGATAGCGGGGTCTACGGATGGCTAAAGGTGAAACGTCTGTGCCAGAGGCATCCGCAGCATCCGACTCTGGTGGTTGTGGCACGACTCGGGATGTTACTATAATAGGGTGCAGGGGGCTAGGAGCAGCAGAGGGAACTGAGGCAGCCACATGCGCAACTGGACGGCTGAATGGTTGGACGGGAGGAGGGCACTAGTGGGCATTATAAAGCAGTGCGTATCCGGACGAAGGACTGGAGCAAGGCATTGGAGGATTTGTTCGTCCAGGGTCTTGGATGTACGGATAGCCAAATAGGGTACGTAGGTGAGTAAAACAAGAACAAGACGTTGGTGATGATATCAAGTGGTCATGACGAAAAGAGACGAGTTGGCAGAAACAGGTGGCTGGTGTTTGTCTGCATGCAGATGGTGGCTAGTGGCTGGTGGCTAAAGCGGAAAGTGCAAAGCGCAGCGTGGAAAGTGGGGGGCAACTGCAGTCGGAAGGAGCGAGTGGTGCATGAGCAGGAACCGGGCTAGGCAATAAAATCAAGCCTTTTCCACCCGCTTGGGAAACACAACCAAGGCAGTGCGCACTCCATGACGAAGAGGGGGGACAAGCTGGAAACCAGATGGGACGAAAAGAAAAGAAAAGAAAAATCTCTTCACAGCACACATGCTCGCATATCCCACGTCGGAGCAGACCTGGAACCCACGACGATAAGCAGGCGGGCTGCACGCCATCAATGAGCAAGCAGCGGGCGGATCAGGGCAGATGGCGCGTCAGATTGGCGGCTCTGCAGATCCGAGGCATGGCCAAGGTCCACCATGTCGCCCAGAGCTGACGCGGATTTTTCTTCTCTTCCCCAGCACAACGCGCAACACCACTACTCGGGGCCCACTTGGCCGGCGTCTCGCACTGGGCCTCGCTCTCCGCTGCTGTTTCGGCCGGCGTCAACGAGGGCGCGTCGTGATGTCATGCTCGTCAAAGGCGGTACTTCTCTGGCTTGGGCCCGGCGTCGCGGCTGGGTTCCAGTTTGGGGGTGACGCATGTCAAGTGCAATCAATTGCCTTTACAGCCCTCTAACCGCTTACCTACTTACATCCAAACATAGTGCCTTCTTGCTCTGATAAGCCTGCTCCTCCGCCCCCGGCCTCCCGCCTGCCCGTCCGTCCGCTTCTGTCTTGCATGCCTCCTGCTGCCTCCTCCTCCTCCTCCTCCTCCTCCTCCTTCCCGCCCGCACTTTAACCTCGACGCTTTTACAATTTACCCTTTGGCCCCAGCCTCCCCTGTTGCTGTCTTTCGTTTTTGCGCGCTTGTCCCTTCGTCCACGACCACCGCCCACTCGTTGGCTGCCATTGAGGCCCTTGGTCCCACGCTGTGACCATGTTTTCCCCAAGATCCACAGCCACCACCCTCGCAGTGGCCCTCCTCTCGCTCCCCACCACAAGAGCCCAGTCCCTATCCATATCGCCAAACACAAAGGCCCCAAAAGATGCCTCCGACTACATCAACCCTTCATTCGCTGGTTTTGGCATCGAGCCCTCCAACCTGTTTTCCTTTACTGGTGGTGACCAGATTAACCAGTTTTCCGTCAAACTCCTACAGAACCTCGCAGACTACTCTGGCGCCCCCCCTCACATCCGCCTCGGAGGAAACACACAGGATTACATGCTTTTCGAGGCAGACAACCAACGCTTCGCATGGAACGCCAACAAGAACTCGCAAGCACAGGGCACTAAGGCTGCTGACTCCATGATTATTGGTCCCAACTATTTCACTGCCCTGGACCGGTTCCCCAAGGATACCCCCGTCACCTTCGGCCTCAACATGGCTTACATGGAGAGCGACTGGGAAACTCGCATCACCGACATGGCAAAGGGCGCCATTGATGGTATGAAAAATGTCAAGTTGTATTCGTTCGAAGTTGGCAACGAGCCCGACCTGTGGCTGCAGAACATGTTCCGCGCTGGCGCATGGAGCGGAAGCACATACACAACCCAATGGCTCGACCGCTGTGAAGTTGTCTACGAGCGCGTGCTCAAGGATGCTAACCTCCCCTCGTCCTTTTTCGAGGCTCCTGCAACTGCCTCTACCATCGGCACCACCTTTGAGATTGCCCAGCTGGTTGACGATGGCATCATGGAAGGCAGGAATGGCGACAACTTCCTCGCTACCTGGAACCAGCACGACTACTACTATTGTATGTCAACATATCCCCCCATCTAGCCGCCAGCTATATTAACAATTTGCAGTTATTGGAGTTACACTAACTCCTCTTACTCTTGATGAACTAATGGATCTCGACACCACTAACGTCCAGTTCAAGTACTGGGAGAAGCAAGTCGGCATCGCCCTGAAAACCGGCCTCCCCTATGTCCTGCGTGAAATGAGCTCCGTAGGCCCTATTGGTATGCCCTTTGTCAGCGATGTTTTTGGCGCTGCCCTCTGGACCATGAACTTTTTCCTCTACGCCGCTACCATCGGCATCTCTTCTGTACAAATGCACATGACCGACAACTCAAACGCCAGTGCTTGGCAACCTATTCCCATGTATGGCCGCGACACCAGCTTTGTCCGCCCTCAGTACTACGCCCACGCTGCCATTGCCCAAATCATTGGTAACGGCAACGGAACTACCCAGATCAAGGCTGAAAGCACAAGCGATGTTGGTGCTGGCTACGACGGTCGCATCCGTGTTTACAGCGCCTACGCAAATGACAAGCTGCAGTCTGTCACCATGATCAACGCCAAGCAAGTCAATGCTTCCTCTTCAACCAAGAACAGCTTTACATTCAACCTCAACCTTGGCTCTGACAACGCAAACAAGGAAGTCTTCATTTCCTATCTGACCGCCCCTGGCGCCGACTCTCAAACTGATGTTACTTGGAACGGCATGAAGTACGATGACGTTACTGGCGAATCTTCTGTCGTCGATAGTACCGTTGTCGTCACTACCGCCGATGGCTCCGGCAAAATCACCGTCCCTGTCCGGGATAGTGAGGCTGTCGTTGCAAACATTGGCAACCAGCTAGGTGTCAATGCTGTAATCAAGCCAGATGGTACACAGTCCAAGAAGAGTAGTGCTGCTTCGAGGTCTGTCAGCAGCGCTGGTTTCGCTGCTATCACCGGCATGCTGGCTGTGTTGGTTGGTCTAGCGGTGGTGTAATGAGTGGTGTGGGCTAGCTGTCTAGCCGTGTACGACTTTTTCCTTGACTCTCCGTCTCTCCTTTTTTTTTTCGCTCCGTCTCTCTGCATCCATTTCCTTATCTCTCTCTCTCATCACAAGACTTGCATCATGGACCTTGCATATGCATTATGACTGGCGTTTTCTTTTGGTCTTAGGTCTTCCGGGAATATTTCTATTGGCATTGTTGTTGTTCAATCAAAAAGACAACTTGGATTAATGGGTTAGCAATTGGAAAGGGCGTAGTAATAAGGGCGTCTAGAGTTGTGTGTACGTGGATATAGAGTACGTTGACATGTACGTACCGATATGGCAGGTGTGTGACAGTGTCAACTGAAAGTGTACTTGCACAGTACATGTGACTTTTATCTCTTGAAAATCATCGCAATACATCCAGTTAAAGTTTATTCTTCGTATTCAATTGATGTCAAAACGGTCCCGCAAGCCAGAACCGATACACTCGACGAATATGTTACGAGTGTGTTTGTTGTGGCAGACCTGATATGGCAAGGCCTGTTGCTCTTACTGTATATGGTATTTCATATAACTATCTTACTATTGGTATTTGCTCCTCTACCAAATTAGGCTTCTAGGCTGATTGACGCACTGAGCCACAGGGTATGCCATTTGAATGATGGGTGTGGGAGGATAAGGGGTATACGAATGTACATCTTCCTGCAAAAGAAACAGGTACAAAGGCTAGAACGCTGAAATAAATGGATGGTTTCATAGCATTGGATCCGCTACGTCCGTGACTTGATTGGTGTCTTCGGAGTAATTAGATGTAACTGAAATCTTGGAACGACACTGGAGAGGTATACGGCGTTGGCTATGTATCATCTTGGGTACCCTGGCTGTCCGGTTTTTCCTATTTATCTACTCTTTCTTTCTTTAGATTCATAGAGAAGGTTGCCAGTGACCTGCTCCTTCGCCTACTCTTAGCTGACATTCTCACGTGATTAATCGCTAGCTAAAGAGTGACGTTCCCACGCTAACATCGTAGCATCGATGAAATGAACAGTAGCAAACATCCTCAGACTATCGATTCCATCTCTAGCAGACCATACAAGCGGGGTAAAAACACTGACGATCAGCAACGGCTATCGGATCGCATAGTACGTCTTGGCGACTCTGCTACTCGATCCTATCGCATCACGACCACCCACTACCCTACCACTAGACGTGAAACACATCAAGATCTCTAAACCCTAAAACGGCAATTTTCCAAAACATCCATGTTCTCGTCAAAGAAACCTAGCAAATGAGTCAGGTCTGACGTAACCCTTGGCGCCTTCACAATGACATCATAGCATCTTCCAAAAAATTTCCCACCCCCCAAGCTCCACCCACACTTCACGTGCGATCAAATGCTTCCCCTTGTGCCGGCGATCCGAAAGTCTCAGTTATTGAGCGGGAAAAAAAAGCTGATGACGAATGATGCGCAGCTTGTTTTGGACAGCAAAGGTTGATAGAGGTCATGAGCTGCAAACTGTTATCTTAGAGCGTGTTGGCACCGCTACTTTGACAAACTTCTTTTCGCTGCGCGTGAAGGTTTTTCCTTATTTTTCAGCACCATGAAGTTTCGCGATAGAAGACACAACCAATACAAGGATGATGGTGATGAGGAGAAGCCGCCGGAGCAGGTAGGCCTTCGTGATCGGCTTGCTCACTTTACATGGTATGTGTATTCTGACGTAGCAACACAAAAAAAAGTTTGTCGTCGCTTCGGAAAGTTAGGCTAACACAAGGAACAATAGGACATGGTTTGCGTGCACAATGTCTACCGGATCCCTTGCTGTGGTATTAGGAAATACGCCAAACAAGTTTACGGGGCTACAAACTATCGGCAAAGTCGTCTTCGTCTTCGATTTAGTCCTTTTCGTCCTGTTCAGCTCATGCATGCTCACCCGTTTCTTACTTGTTCCCCGGAAACTCCTCGAGTCCCTGCATCATCCGGTCGAAGGCCTCTTCTTCGGCACGTACTGGGTGTCCCTCGCGCTGATTCTGAATTGCACGTACATCTACGGTGACTCGGCGACGGGGCCGTGGCTGACCAAGGGACTCGAAGTTACGTACTGGATGTACTGCGCTGCAGCGTTTCTTGTCGGACTGTTACAATATTCCATGTTTTTCCGTCTTGAGCGACTTAATGTTGCTGATGCTGTTCCCGCTTGGATCTTTCCTATTTACCCTCTACTTGTAGTGGGAACGCTGGCTGGGACTATATTGCCAGGTCAGCCTCCGGGTGCGAGCTGGAAGATTTTCGTGAGCGCCATCATGTTCAAGGGACTTGCGTGGTTGGTTTCGTTCTTGCTATACGGTCTTTATATGCAGCGTCTTATGACGCATGCTTTGCCCTCTCCATCTACTAGACCGGGCATGTTTGTTTCTGTTGGTCCAGCAGGTAAGTCTTTAGTCTCCCTAAGGATAGTCTACCGTCTTCGTGCTAACATCTGCAGGCTACACTGCTGCCGGACTCCTTTCGCTCGCGAATCAAGCACCAGATCAAGTCCCAGCAAACTACTTGACAACTATTTCTGTTCCCGACGGCGAAATCTTGCGCATTATCGGCATCGTCGCTGGTCTTTTCGTTATACTGTTCGCGTACTGGTTCTTCCTCGTCACAACCATTGCCGTCATAGCCGGAGCTCGCAAAATGTCGTTTACGCTAAACTGGTGGGCTTTTATTTTCCCAAATGCCGGACTCACGCTCGCGACAATACAAGCAGGGAAGGTGCTCAAGAGTGAAGCTATTAATGGCGTGGCGAGCGCACTGACTCTATTACTTGTGATCATGTGGCTCATCACGGCCGTGTTCTGTGCTCGCGCACTGTTCCTCGGACAGATCATGTGGCCTGGGAAGGACGAGGACAAAACCATGGCTGACATGCCTTGGGGCTGGAAGGGTAATAAGGGAGATGCTAGAGCTAGCAAGGTTAGGCCAGCGAGATTAGATGATGATGTCTAGTTTTGGATATATGAGCGTGGCATTAGCGAGGAGTATAGTAGGCGCTTTGAACATATAGGGAACATTATGCTTTGTCGTAATTAGGAAATTTATTTTGATGCACTTGTCGTTTTTTGTACTCTGCTCCTGATTAGACCGGAGATTGTTAAGTTCTCATTATAGGATCCCGGCGAAAGGACCAAAGTTCTCTCATCACAACTTTTGTATTCGGGGAGCGTTGACATCAGAACATTTCTTGAACAAAACAAACATTACTTCAACTAAGACAAACTTTCTTACGGATACTCCCGCCTCACATCTGCCGTTAGCACTGAAAGTATAAGCAACGGGTTAACGCGACATCAAAAGTCAATTCGAACTTGGGTCTAACGTAATCACGTCCTTTCCTCGCAAAAAAAACCCCCCCCCATGTCAGCGCTTGCTTCGTAAATCAATTTTTTTTTTCACTTTATCAATCTTCATGTTCAGAACTCAGTCGTGTCTTGCTCCTCCCCCCCTCTCTCTCTCATGCTAACTAAGAACCGTTTCACAAAGTTTGGTCGCGCTAGGTACCTTGTTTCTCGCTGGCGCCGCCAACGTACCACTTCGTGTGGAAGAAAAGCAAAACATACGGTTCTCGTATCATATGATCTGTAGCTGTACCTGATATTGTAAGAGGTCATTCGGGGGTATATTGGTATTATGCTGGTTCGGGCGTTGCCCCCGGGTACCGTAGAATAGAAGTATGGCTTGAATGGTCATGCTTTGAACGGTCACGGGTTTAAAAGAAAGGGGAAGTATTGGCGGAGGGTTGGCGGAAGGTTCTTGGATGCGTTTCTTGGCATGTACAGTTTGTTAGATTAGGTTTCTCGGTGGTATTACGTGTACGGGAAGGATTCGAGGATTGGGTGCAAGTTAAGATAGCCGTTGGGTTGAATAGAGTTGGTGAGAGATGAGTTACGATCGCGATTCAATAGACAGTGAATGGTATACCATCAAATCGTATCCAAAAAATGCTCGATGACAACTTATTGTTCCCAAGAGGAAAAATGTTCCGCGCTTTTTCTTGGCTTCTGTCTGCAGCTATAGAGTAGCTTCCGATGTAAAGTAGAGTGGCAAAGGCCAAAACGCCACAATCAATGGCTATCAACGCCCCAACCGTGCGCAACAATAAACTATCGCGGAGCCAAAGGGTCTCGGTACCCTCTACACGAGTCGTCGAACAGTATGCCAGCTGAAAAAAGCATCACGTCTTTGTACGGACGACTAGTCTACTTGGGTTAATATACTACCTACGTGTTATGTAGCAATCGCCACGGCCATCGCGAGCTGTGAATAGAATCGTATCGAAGCTCTCGGCGCGTTTCTCGGCCCCGCCTCAAAATGCCCAGGAAGCCAGGGTATCTGGATACTAGGCCAAGCCAAAACCCCACAACCGTCATCGTGAACTGTAGTCCATCTCCACCATGATTGACAGCGACACCTTGTTTGCTTACTTTTTTTTTGTCCACCTCACTACGATCAGGTTATCTCTATCCAAACACTGTCGTCCACATGGTGCACAGTCTTGCAAATCGACGAAAAGCCATCTGACTCATCTTTCGGTCTTTTGTATACACGCAAAGTCCGAACATGAAACCGCACTGACCCGCGCGGCCCAACACTTGCTCGCTAAACCCAGACACTCTATCACGAACTCTGTTCTTTTCTTTGGGTGCAAAATGTCGATCTCCTCAATCCTCAATCCGGGGGAGGGCCGAGAAAAGCGTCGTACTTATTTAGGCAGCACGGCAAGGCGCACACATACACGCATGGCAAGGACTGGACTGGCATTCTTGCCTATCCCATATGGCGCAATCCAGCTAGGCAGAAGACCAAAAAGCCAGTGAATGACGATGATGGGTTTTTTTACGTGCTGCCCAGGCTCTTAGCAGGCGGTAGACAAGAAGGTCTAGGCCTGCGGACGCTGCGACGTGAGCGGCGCTAAAATCACGAGGACTAGGCGCCCGGGCTTGGCCTCTGGGGGGGTTTCGCTGGCGGAAAGCGGACGAGAGACGAGAGTGATATTATGGGCTTTTGGGCCAGGTGGGATGTGCGGTATTGGCATGGGCATGGGGGTGCGGGGCCTTGAACGACGTACCGCGCGCATGAACCACTTATCGCCGTGGGCCGGACGCAATAAGTCGGCACACCTCAGCTGCATCGGGGAGACTTGCCACGCGTTGTGCAGGTGCGACGCCGAATCAGCGCTGGTAAGCGGAGGAGACGGAGATAGTGCCCCGCTACCCTTGGTGGGGATGGGGCCGCTGGTTGGCTGCGTCTGGGACCGGGTGGGTAATACGGTGCTTGGATTGTCGGGGATAGGGTTTTGGGTTGGTGTGGGCTACATGGGTGGAGCTTGGGGTGGTGTGTGAGTGGCATCGTTGAGAGAGCGATAGGGCGTCTGTTTTGGCTGGGGTGGTCTGAGAGTTGACAGTATATAGATGGGTGCTTGTCCCCCCACCTCCATGACTTGGAAAGCCAGAACATCGTGAACTTTACACTCGACATCTTCATCTTCGAGTCATTCAACAAGTAACACATACTACTACTACTACTACACTACTACTACACTACTACTACACTACAACAACCACAACATCAACATCAACACTACTACTACCATCAACACCATGTCTTCTCCAGCACCTCAATACGTCTACGTCCCCAACCTCGTTGGAGGACAAATGCTCCGCCTCCCCATTGAAGACCTCTCTTCTGACAGCGAGTCCACCATCTCCCAACAACCCATTGCCAGCCCAACCCTCTCCTCACGATACACCCGCGACTCGTCCCCTTCGCCAAGCGTCGAGAGCGTCGAGTCCGAGGAGTGATGAGCTCATCATCCGTCCCACGTGGGGAGTAGAAGTAGACACAGACACGAGAGAGAGAGATCGGAGAATGACGACAAAGGGCCTTTTTTTTGGCAGCCCAAACCCACAAAAGTCCAAGAACGGCACAACAAACTGAAACTAGCGAGCGGAGAGGAAGGAGGGGAGGACCCTTTTTGCCAAGTCCCCGTTCACACACGATGCAGAAGGATAAGATTACTACCCTCCGAGTCAGTTAATTACGCGCGCACGGAAGAGAGAAAGAAAGAGAGACAGGAATGACATCATTTTCGGTCATTTCTCTCTTCTCTTTGTACGACCAAACCCAACCCTTTTTTTGTTACCCAACACGATATAACGCACGCACCTCCCTTTTTCTCCTTCGTCAATTTCCAACACAGAAGAAATGACTGTGCTCATTTTCTTCCCCTGATCTTTGTCGGCCCGACAGAACGGATTGGAGAAGAATGGCCACGTGGATGTGGGTGTAGATGTGGGAGAGTGAGATAAAAGGGTACTCTGGGGTGACAAAAACAAAAGGTCGGCTTTTTTAAAACCAACACACGCACGCACACACAAACCAAACTGGCACCTTTTTTCGGTTCATCGATTTTTTTTTTCGCTTCCTTATTTTTCCTTCTTGGTGGTTGGGATCAGGCTTGGCTTGCATAATGGGAATGCGCGGAAGCAGGAGAAGGAAGCTTGGCTTCGGTTAGAAGAGCGAGGGGGGGGGGAAGAAGGCGGCGTGGGAGTGGGAGGGGGGCATGGGACGATCGCTGCATTGTTGGGGAAACAGAGCACGCGGGCTACTCTTAACCCCCTCCTCTTCTTGGCCGACCCTGCTGCGGGGATCTTTTGTTCTTTCTTTGCTTTTGTTACCCTTTTGATGTTTCCGCTTACCAATAGTAAGCTGATTCATCAGTGCAATTGCTCCAAGGGGTGGGATATGACGCAGAAAGCATTTAGTTGGGCCGCGCCCCCTCAAAAGTTGACCGAGAACAATAATTTTAATAGTTAGTACTAATGCAAAACAAATGTCGTGGTATCCTTTGATTTGTTTACGAGGTGTGTGTGCGCAACATGTCTTGTGACAGGTAAGCTTGGTCCTTGCAGTGTGACAAAGTGAACCGTGCATAGGATTATTATATATGGGAATACATGTATGGGTAGGGTTCGGGCCTGCACAAGCTCGGATACTCGGATGCATCGTCATGCGTGAGGCAGCAAAAAAGAAAAGAAAAAGGCTGCCTGACCGAAAGTCTGGATCTCTCTCGCTTCTGCCTTTCGTTTACTACTACTAGCTTACGGGGACGAACTATGTGAGTATATCATGTGATGCAAAGTCGGTGATGACGATGTGCGTACTACAAACAGGTTCCCACCATCGAAGCACACATTGTATTTCTTGCATGTCTGTGTGATACGTTGCTGCCCGTTGCCCCCAAAACCTTAATGTTCAATAAGAGTCAGTCAAGTTGGGCCACGTAGACAACCTCGCACACGCACGGTTACTACTATGCCTATCCAGGCTTTTTGTTTTTCCCATTCCTATCTCCACATGCGTTTTGGGGGGGGACGGGGGTTCATCTTACACATATGCAACTCTTTGCTGTACTTACTGCACACTGCATCTTTCCTTGCATCCGCACGCGAAGAATGCCAAGGTTGTGGAGTGCGCATGTCAAAGTACCATCGGCACCGATGCCCAAAACCCTGACGTTCTCGATGCCGAGGCTGGATGACGCCTGACTTCACCATGTGTGGTCCATGCTTCATTGTTTTTTTTTGGCAGGAACTACCTGTGTGAGCGGTGTGGGTGTTACCAGAGATAAGAGGCTAGAACCTCTCTACCTCTATAGCGATTGATCTGGCAAGATGTAGATATGATGCCAGCGTGACAACGTGAGGATATTGGGCAGTACTTGGCTCTTGGGATCGTGAGTGTATGCATACAAACGTACCGATGGAACAGGGTGATGGCGAAGGAAAAAGAAATAACGTTATCACAAGGTGAGGCGAACCCACGATACAGGTGAGACAGCTTTGGATGTTTTCTAGGAAGAAGTCCGAGCCAGTCGATCTCGTGAGCCGCGGCGCTGAAGTGTCTGCATGCACCAAGCACTGCACCTCATCGTTGTGGAGTGATTGTTTTCACGATCATGCATTCAGATAACAACCATTGCGTTGTTCAAGTGCCAGCAATTGAGTGAATGCTTGGCACAGAGTGGAAGAGTGATCGTGAGATACGTCATTGAATTCATGTGTTCTGCTTCTTGGCTGTTGACAGGAGGTGCTTGAACCCCCCGTATTCACAATTGATTCGATGGACAGTACCGAACAACAATTCACCATCTCTGAGCAGAACTCGGAGAGAGCGCTATGATCCTTGCAAAGTACACGGAGACAGCTAACTGTTAGAATATTGCGTTCCATTAGAGTGCTCCTATAGTCAGAGACTATAGATATGAGTGTGCTCAAGCATAGCGAGGGTGTAGAGTGCTGTTCAGCATGAAGTGCTACTAACTTTGGACATACAGGTACATTACGCAAGGGGTGAATCATATATCACGGCACAGCAGGTCATACTGCCTCATCCTTTTCACTTGCGCATTTCCGGCTCTGTTGTGAAAATAATCCGTGTGTAGAGCCAGAGTGACAGTGTGAATGATGAAAACAAAGTGAAGATAACAAACCTGAACATGTACTGGCAAACAGACCGCACCATGTATAAACTATCAGTGAGCCGTTACCATTATATTATACAACACCCATGATCCCATAATATCCTCATACTAATCAAAGTCAATTTGATCACCAAGCCCCCTTACACCAATAGAACACCGTCATCCGCAATGATCGTCATCACCATCCCATACTGGTACTACCAAAAAAACCCCGTCTGGCTCGAACACCCTTACGTTCCACGCTGCCATAAAATAACGGCTGAGTACATTGCTCTACCACCTCCAACTGACCCTGTCATAACTACTCGAAACAACGCCATACTCAAACATGTCAAAGCATGGCATCGGCGCATCTTCAACCTCGACATGATCGACCGTGGGGTAATGAGATGGTGGGCTGAGTACGAACCCGCAGCAAAGCGCGACTCATGGGACGACGATATATGGCGGATCTGGCAGGAAGAACATGGCGTTAGGATCGCGATGAAAGAAGCAGAGGAAGAGGCGGAAAAGAAGGCCGTCGAACGCGAGGGCGAGAGCAAGACGGATGCAATGAAGAGGAGGGTGGATAAGATTGGTCCGTGGGCGACAAACTCAAAAGAGGCGGCAGATGCGGAAATGCGACAGGCTGAGGATAAGAAGAGGCGGTTGTTGGTGGAGGAGGAGGAGCGGGACATGAGACAGTTTGAGAATGCACAGGTGGGTCGTAATGCCTCTGAGGTTTCGCTGTCCGAGTCGTTTATGACGATGCTTGAGCTGTCGAAAGGCGGTGCAGCGTAGGAGTTGTATGAGCCGTTTTTTTTAACTTTCTGGGACTCCATAGATGTATCAAAGGTAGGTTGTCTTCGATTTGAATAACGCCATGTGATCCCTGCAGATTCCAGTCATAGTCATCTTCAACTTATTTCCGCGCCGCTCCTCCAGCACAACCATGTATGTCCTTCTTTTCTATCTCTTTATTTTCCCTCATCTTGCTCTTCTCACTCTTAATCCGCTTCATCTCCTCTACTCCACTGGTGAGATTTCGATGCGAGACCCTGACTTCCCACTCCCCTTGCTCACACCACCGCACCTGTCCCAGCTTTTCTGCAAACGCTACACTGCGATGATGTCCGCTCCCGCAGAGACATCCTACCCTCACAATAGCCGTCTCACCTGCCCGAAGAGCCCTCACGTCTTCCACCTCCATAAGACGTCTAATGTCGCTTTCCGCCCGTGTAACCATGTTGCTAAACGAGCTCCGGCTCATAAGCTCTTCTTGCAAAATGGCATCGAGCCCCGTGCATGTTTTACGGAGTTCTTCAGATGGGTTGTTGGTTATGCGGCAGTCGTATTCAAGGTCGGGTGTCGGACTTGGTGGAGTGAAGCGATCATAGGACGTGATCTCGAGGACGGGCCGTTTCGGTTCCGGCTGGGACTGTTTTGAATTTTTGAGATTTTGTTTTGATGAGGATGTTTCCTCTTCCGTAGGAGGTACTAAGCAAATATCCTTCACTTTAGAGGCGACTTCTGATATTATTGTCATGTTGTACGGGAGGTCGGGAAAGTGACGCGTGTGAGTGGTAGTGGTAATTATCAGTCAATGGGTGCTTGCTGACCTGGGGGACCAACATATATTCTTTCGACCTGTATGAACTCTGCAAATCGACTGGTCCAAAACACGTTCCTTTCTGGTAATGCTAGTTTGGGTAGGAAGCTGGCTTACAATCATGTGAGCTACAACCACAGAAGCCCTGAAGTTTCGTTGGCGCATGACGTCGGGCCCCATGTAAAACGCGTCATCATACAAGAACATCACATATTGTTTATCCGTCGAAGAATTGTTGCTGAATCTTCCCCGGATGGAGGCCAGAAATTTGACTCCGCAATACTGCGGTCAACGCTTCGAACAAGGGCGTTCTTTGAGTATCAATGTGTTATAGTTCTCTCACTTATTCGAGGGTTCTTCAATTTTCGGCTTACTCTATACAACCTCCTCTTCAAATCGACTTCTAGTAAATCCCCCGAACTCCTGTGACTATCAATAGCTAAAAATAGACGAGGGTCTTCAAGAACTTTCGGCGCGTCTTTGATCTCCTCACCCAACATCCAATCAGGTCCGGTAACGTCATCCAGGTCGTGGGCCGAGTGTGGAACATCCTCATGATCCTTGATAGATTGAGCAGACCTTGGGACTTGATCTTCAGTCATTGGTTCTTATCGTGTCTCGCGACAGGTAACTGGACTAACAGAACGAGAAGCGTGTGTTTCTGAAGTGTAGTCCCTAGTGATCCACCACCCCGCAGAAGAGGTCACGTCGGTCTCCAAGTGCAACGCATGTTGCTGCTGCTCTTGAGGTGCGGATTGCATTGGCTGTATATAAATTCCAGTCCACTGGCGACGCGAGCCATACGAATAGGATTTGCTCCAGGCGGCGTTTCTGGTGACGTAGTAGACGTGCCGGGTGATCTCAACGTCTATTCAACATTGACCGCTGAATACGATCTTACAATTCGGGGCTAGAAATATGCCGCAGATTCCTTACCCGGATTCAAGCGAACTCGTGTGAGGCCTATTGCCTATTCTCGGCAGTTTTTGTAATAAGCCTTGGCTAGAAGAGTGACCGTGATCGGAATTGTAATGGTAAAGTCCTGCGCTGACGAGGTAGGCAGCATTTTCCTTGGTCTCTCACGCGCTTTTTTAGAGAATAGGGGAGAGGGAACTGCTGTTGAATGACTGTCGGACTGAGGCAATTCAGTCTCCAGTGCTTCAGATGGAGTTGTCGGGCGTTTGACCAGACTAGCTGCTGATGATGGGCCCGGCTCGATAATAAGTTTCTTCTTAACAGGGGTCTTTGGAGTCGAGGGCAAAGAAGTAGACAAATTTTGATAGTATTCGATCAGCTGTGAAACTCTGTTCGCCTTCCGGCAATGGGGAGGCGTCTGGTGGGGGCTGGCTGGGGGGTAGTCCATGTCTGGGGTAAGATCGGAAACCAAAGTAACTGAGAAAGTTACAAAGAGCGGATGCTATAGAATTCGCAGAAAATATGGACGCAGAGAAAACTCTCGTGATCGATGTTGCGGGATCATCGTGACAGAAGGGTAAGAAAGTGTGAGTGCACCACATACGATTAGTAATCCATTTGTTTGTTGTGAGGGTGAGGACCACCCATGGTTGAGTGCAGGCTATTCCAAGGCTCGGAAGACCCTGTAATCATGTTGTAAACCTTATATGTGGTTGATTTCTGCTCATAGACCCTAGATTAAGATGGTTTTGTCGAAGAAGACATCGCAAGCGTCATTACGCGTGACCGCTGCAATGACTTTCGCCACTGTAGTAGAACATCCTTAGTTTGACTTCGCATACCACTGTAGCTGTCAAATCCGGAAACTTTTGAGGCAAGCACGGCACTTGTTTGTCAAACATCGACTTCGTTCTATTCCCACAGTACTCCGCAAAAGGTACAAGGAATGGCTCCAATTTTCATATCATGCAGTAGCGTGGGAATACGTACCAGGAGTAAGGGCAGATGAAAGGCCGATATCAGTTTTGTTGGATCAAAGACGGGGCATTTCGTGTTTAGGGTACCGGGTTGTGATGGACACAAATGACTGCATGCGATGAACGTGGCCATTGTGAATGATTAACTTTCATAGACTGATATGTCCGCAATAGACGAAATCATTCCGAGAAGGCCCTGACAATGTATACATAACCAGGGATTGAGTTCAGTGGTGTTTGTCTCGGAAGCAGGTCTGGATGAAATCTGGGGAAACTATGGTCGGAGTTAATCCTCTGGTCTTGGCGAATGACTCAATCGCCGACGACCCCTCCCTACAAAATATCCAAAAGTCTACGAAATAGTAACACACCCACATTTTACCGCCAAAATGAGTGCAGAACCTGCGGCCAAGACGAAGCCCGACTTCGACATTGTCGCGACCTATCGTCGAATCCTAGAAGATGATCCCGAGCTTACTATGCCCGTCGCGGCCATCGAGGCGCTCGTCGAAGCAATCGCACAAAGTTCCGTGTCAACCGTCGCCGAGACTCTCGATCTTCTCGAACGCCACACTGCCGCGCTGAAGGCTTCAATCGCAAACCCCATATCTCTCTCTGCCGGCACCGACCTCTTCCAGCGCTATCTTATTACCACCCTCAACCGCCCCGCCAGCCTAAATCTGGGCCCAGAAGATGATTTCCGTGCGATACGAAACCACTTGCTCTCTAACGGAAAGCTGTTTGTGGACAGAGCAAAGCAGAGCAGGGAGAAGATAGCCAGTTTTGGCAAGCACTTCATCCGGGACGGCGGCACTGTGCTTACAAACGGTGGCTCGCGAGTAGTGGGTGCGCTATTGAGAAGGGCGGCCGAATCAAGCACTCTCCGCTTCAAGGTCGTATATGTCCTGCCATCTGAAAGCTCGCTCGATTCAAAGGAGGGGTTACAGACGGTTGCCGATCTCCGAGAACACAACGTACCGGTGGCCACGATCCCAGACTCGGCAGTTGCATACTCGTTGGGCAAGGTCGACATGATCATTGTGGGCGCCGAAGGAGTTGTAGAAAACGGAGGAATAATATCGCGCATGGGAACATACCAGCTGGGCGTGCTGGCCAAGAGCAAGGGAAAGCCATTCTACGTCGTGGCCGAGAGCCACAAGTTCGTCAGGCTCTACCCGCTGAGCCAGTTCGACTTGCCAATCGAGCAGAAAGTCTTGGACTTCAAGGTGGCCGAGGAAAACAAGGCTGAGCAAAATATCAAGGGTGAACAAGAGCAGCGTAATGTCTTCGACGAGGCCATTGCTGACATGACCGCAAAACAAGGCTCGACAGTCGCTCCGCTCGACGCACATGACGCCGTTGATTTCACTGTAAGTTTCGCATCGTACAGTTCATACATGATGTACTGACCCAAAAACAGCCTCCAGATTTGATCTCTGGAATCATCACTGAGTCAGGCGTCCTCACTCCGTCTGCAGTCTCGGAGGAGCTGATCAAGATATGGTTCTGAGCCCTCTCTGAGCACCAAACTCCTCACACGCTCCGAATATATCTACTCAGCTGATCCTTTCGTCAAGTCCAACGGCATAGTGAAAGTTACTCACGTTAGTGTTAGGAACTACCTCGATGTGGAAATCTTCACTCCGCGCACTTAGCGTCCCCGCCACGACTAACGCAGCACATGATGAGGCAAATCACCGTGAATCAAAGAACAGGGTGAGTGCCAAGACCATTTCCGCGGTCTCGGGACGGTTTGTGTATTGGTTGGTCTGGATCGCCACTCAGCAACAGGCTATTAACGGCAAAACGTTATTTTGTACAAGGTGGCACTGGCTTATGATACCCAATAGAGACAATTTGGTATCTCTCAGTTTTCAAGAAGAAGACCACTTCAAGACGAGATATATCGTTTTGTTGCGGTTGTTCTATACATAAATCCATAACTCTGCTATCACCAGTAGCCTCTGCAGCTCATCAACGTGACTACCTGGCCTCCGGAATACCCCAAAACCTTGACCGGAATGGTCTATGTATTCCCAGAATGGTAAAGAAGCGTGAGTGAAACCGGCTCATATGACCGCATGTGATCGGGCCCGCGAGTGAACAAACACGATGTGCACACTCACTATAAAATCACTCCAGCAGTACTGATACTCCTTTGCTTTCTCACTCAACTTACTTAACTCATTTAACCGAATCGACCAACTCAGTCAACTCAGTCAACCCTATCAACCCAATCAACTGAACCAACTCTCACCATGCTTTCACACTACTCAAACCTCTTTGCCAAACCAAAGGCTCAAGCCAACCAGCCCCGTACTTCAACTACCTCTCTCTTCTTCCGCAAAAATGACACAAAACCCAAACCCAAACCCAAACCAACAACCAAGAAACCAAAAGACACTCGCAGAACTCCGAGTCTTGTATCCCGCTACGTATCCTCCCCTAGCGTCACCTCCATCTTGCATCTATCCCGCAAACCTAAACCCCAGCACATGTCTCGCCTCGAGCCACCAAAATACTCTATTGGGGTACACTGCTCATCCAACAAAAACACACGCGGCGCTCGTAGTAGTACGGGGCAACCGGAGTGGTACGTGACGTACCGCGCTATCATGGATGAGGAGGAAAAGAGGAAGAAGAAGGTGCGCAAAGAGGAAGATAGAGCGTGGGAGAAGGAGGTGAGGAGGGATAAGGAGAAGTATGCGAGGGATAGGTTGGGGAAGGAGGGTGTGTTTGCGGATGTGTTTGTGTTGTTGGGGTAAGGGTGGATGGAGAGTCATATTGGTTGTGTGCTGAATGGAAACTCATACGATGGAAGCGGAGGCGATACATACAGGAGAGAGATATAGAGCATGTGGGATGGTAATGTAGAAGTGAGCGGTAGATGGATAAATGGATATCATGCAATCATGCATTGCATTTTTTCTCTTTCTTGTCTATGTATATCTCAAAATCTTACTTTTTTAGATGCAAGTGCCTAAGCAGTGTGGAATCGTGGGTATCGCTGAAAAAGGAGGAGTGATGAAACTGAAGGTGTAGGTCGGACGGATTTACAAGGCCCATCCGGCCTTCTTCTTAGCCGCCTTTGTTGTTATTGTAGGACCAGATGGTGGAGGTGGCTTGATGTCGTTGAGGTCTGGTAGGGGGTCGTTGTCTCTGATCTCGAGGATTGTCATTTGAGAAGCGAGTGTTGTGGATGCATGCTGCTCGCCGTCGTCTTTCAGTTCGGTTTCAGCAGAAATATCGTCACCAACTGGTCCACCTTCATTGTCATTGTAGTCTTCAGTCTCGCCGTAGTCTTCTTCAAGACCAGCTTCATCCTCATCTTCGTCACCAGGCTCGTTACCATCCACACCTGATTCGGCATTTACAGCGTCACCGTCAATACCGTGCTCCTTCATGTAAACTTCCAGTTCCTTTGCCATCTTCTTGCTGAAACCAGAAGCCTGCACCTCGACATCCAACCTCTTGACCAGCTTTTTTGTCGCATCCTTGAAGAACGGGCCGGGCTCGTCACTTGTGAAGCCAAAACGACGATCAAAGAAACGCTTTATGCAGGCAACGTCGCGGTCAAAGTAGTATTCGGCGTTGGCGTGGTCGATGGAAACCATTTGCGGGAAATCGATAAGCGTAGGTACCAGGGTCACGTTGCCGTCCTTTTCTGTGCGTTCCTCGACAAGGATGTTAAATTCATTGAAGTCTCCGTGGATCAGACCATATTGTGCAAGACGGACAATGAGGGCGAGGAGTTCAGCGTAGAGAGGCGCAGGGTTTCCGACCTTGGAGATCTGGCGCATGGGAAAGGCATCGATGAGGCTCATGACGACGGTGTGTCTGTTCTGGCCGACAGGCTCGGGGACTGGAAAGCCCTCGGCTCGCAACGCCTTCATGAACTCATATTCTTTCAGGGCGGCGAGACGCGACATGTACATCCACGAGCCACCTTGGCGGTTCCGCAGATAGTCACGGTTCGCTTTGACTGTGCGGAAGGATATGCGGCCCAGACGGTGGATCTTAAGAACCAGCTGCTTGCCCGTCTCGGAGGCACACACAATAATATCCGACTCCTTGCCTATGCCAATCTGGTTGCCAACCGAGTAGACGGTAGCGGCCTTCTGGTGGGTGTGTAGGGCGAGGTAGTCGAGGCCGCCGTACGTCAGGCGGTAGCCGTCGTATTTGGCATTGCGGACTTTTGCGATGAGGCCAATTTTGGCCAAATTGGAAATACAGCGGTGAACGCCAGTGCCTGAGCGGAGAGCGGCAATCTGGGAAATCAGAGGCGTGGGCACAATCTCATGATTTCGACTGCCCATTTCTGTCTGTCATGGTCTTGATCAGCGTTAGTCCCCCCACCATAGACACAGACGAAGACACGGGCTGCGGGCGCATACCGCAGTCAGGGCGCGCCAGTCATCGGCGGTCAGGTAGCGAATGTTCTTGACGTTGAGCTTCATGGCAGGCGTATTCCGACGGCTGTCCGGGTGAAGGTGAAGGAGGTTGCTGGGGTTGGGGTGAGTGGAAGAATATAATTTTTGGATGGTTCTAAGGCAAGAGAGGGTCTGAGCGCCTGCTGCCGCCGCCGCAGCTCATCATCGGCGGACGGTGCTTGGCCCTAGCGCGGCGGAAGTGGTACGCGAACGCAAGAGCTGCCTCGTTGACATCAATCCGCCCATTACCACTCCCTCTCACCAGCCTTAAAGCTGCTCCCGTTTCATTCGAGTGGCGCGTATACATCTCCCATCACCAAACGCAGTCCCCTCATTACCGGCCGTCGACGCCGCTATCTCCCCGCACAATAGACATAGTTCGCCGCCGGTGGTAGCGACATATCGTAATCAACATGGCTAAGGACGACGACAAGAAGCCCACGACTGCCGACAAAGGCAAGGGCAAGGCGCCAGCCGCAAACGATGCAGACAAGAGCAAGGACGCAAAGCCCGATGCAGAGGACAAGAAGGGCGGCGTGGCGACGACTGGCGGTATGTTTGGCTTGCAATCAAGCTGAGATGGTAGCTATCTCGGAGATTATATACTGACGGTCAACGACAGAGGAGCTTAGCGAGGAAGATCAACAGCTCAAGAGCGACCTGGACATGCTTGCAGACCGAATACTGGTATGTGATACTGTCTATCCCGTGCTCCCCGCAGCATGCGCTGACCTTGTCCTCTTCTAGGGATCCGACACCAGCCTGTACAAGCCCGCACTCGACCAGATCAAGGAATTCATCAAGACATCGACGAGCTCCATGACCGCTGTGCCCAAGCCGCTCAAATTCCTCCGACCACACTACGAGAGCCTAGAGAAGGCCTACGCATCATGGCCAGCCGGTGAGAACAAGGTACGTTGATGTGGCTGCTCAAGGGCGCAAAGACAGGCTAATTGGAGAAAAAGCAATCGTTTGCCGATATGATGTCCGTTCTGGGAATGACATACTCCGACGAGGAGCGCCTGGACTGCCTCAAGTACCGCCTCGAAGCCCCCTCCACAGATCTCGGCTCATGGGGCCACGAGTACATGCGCCACCTTGCGCTTGAAATTGGCTCCGAATACCAGAACCGCCTCAATGACGACAAATCCACCGACGATGTGACCGACCTCGCCTCGACCCTCGTTCCCTTCTTCCTTAAGCACAATGCCGAGGCCGACGCTGTCGATATCCTGTCCGAGCTCGAGATGATTGACCAAATTGAGCAATACGTTGACGAAAACACATACTCGAGGGTAGCGCTCTACATGGTCAGGTATGGACTCTTCAAGATGTACTGTAGTGCACTTTACTAACCGTCATAGCAACGTACCCCTGCTCACATACCCGGACAATGACAAGTTCCTCCGCACCACCTACCGCATCTATGCCAAATACAAGCAGTACACACAGGCCATGGCGATAGCCATACGGTTACACGAGAAGGAGCTGATCCAAGAAGCTTTTGATGCCACAAAGGACAAGTCCATTCGCAGGCAAATGGCCTTCCTTTGCGGGCGACAGCGGATATGGTTCGACGTATCCGAGGACGAAGACCCTGAATTGCAGGAGTGTCTTAACAACACCCGCTTGCCTGATCACTTCCGAGCGCTTGGCAAAGAGCTAAACATCCTGGACCCCAAGTCTCCTGACGACATTTACAAGACGCATCTCGAGAGTAGCAGGACCGCCGGCCTCACCAACACCGACTCCGCCAGACACAACCTCGCTTCCGCATTTGTCAATGCCTTTGTCAATGCGGGTTATGCTAACGACAAGCTCATGCTGGGTGAGGCTACTAAGACTAGCTGGGTATGGAAGACCAAAGACGAGGGTATGCTCTCAACAACCGCGTCCATGGGTATGCTTATGCTCTGGGATGTGGAAGAAGGTCTTGACAGAATTGACCCCTACACCCAAGTCGAAGAGGACATGGTCAAGGCTGGTGCCATGCTCGCCACTGGTATCTTCAACTCTGGAGTACGAATGGACTCTGACCCCGCCATGGCTCTCCTGGGAGACGAGGACAACATAAATTCCAAGAACAAGAACATTCGCTTGGCTGCCATCATGGGTCTTGGTCTTGCATACGCGGGGTCGAACAAAGAAGACCTCCTCGACGTCCTCTTGCCAGTGGTCAGTGACACCACTCTGGACATGCAGCTCTCCGCCATGGCAGCATTGTCTCTTGGAATGATTTTTGTCGGCTCCGCCAATGGAGACGTCACAGACGCCCTGATGAACACTCTTTTGGACGAGGACCGAACCAAGCAACTCAAGGACAAGTGGACTCGTTTCATGGCCCTTGGTCTTGCTCTACTCTTCTTTGGCCAACAAGAAGAGGTTGACGTCATTCTGGAAACATTGAAGGCGCTCGACCACCCCATGGCCAAGTCTGCCTCTGTACTCACTGAGGTGTGTGCGTGGGCGGGTACTGGTGCTGTGCTGAAGATCCAGCAACTGCTACATATCTGCAATGAGCACATTGAGGACGAGAGCGAGGAGAAGAAGGGCGACGAGCTCCTTCAATCATACGCGGTCATTGGTCTTTCACTAGTCGCCATGGGCGAGGATGTCGGCCAAGAGATGATTCTGCGCACCCTCGGTCACCTGATGCATTATGGCGAGGCTAACATCCGTAAGGCTGTGCCTCTTGCTCTGGGTCTCATCAGCCCTAGCAATCCACAGATGAAGGTCTACGACACCCTTTCAAGATACTCTCACGACAACGACAACGATGTCGCCATTAACGCTATCTTTGCCATGGGTCTCTGCGGTGCCGGTACCAACAACGCTCGTTTGGCACAACTTCTACGACAATTAGCCAGCTACTACCACCGCGACCCCAACGCGTTGTTCATGGTCCGCATAGCGCAAGGTCTCTTGCATGCTGGCAAGGGCACGCTCTCGCTCAACCCATTCCACACTGACCGCCAGGTCCTGTCTCGCGTCGCAGCTTCAGGTCTCCTTACCGTCCTTGTGTCTCTCATTGATGCCAAGTCCTTCGTTGCCGGCGACTCACACTACCTCCTCTACTACTTGGCTACCGCCATGTCACCGCGCTTCCTCATTACTCTCGATGAGGAACTCAAGCCACTCACAGTCAACGTGCGCGTTGGTCAAGCAGTAGACATTGTGGGTCAGGCCGGTCGCCCAAAGACCATCACTGGATGGCAAACACAGAGCACACCGGTGCTCCTAGCACACGGCGAGAGGGCGGAACTGGAGGACGAGAAGTACCTCAGCCTAACAAATGTACTAGAAGGTGTGGTCATTCTGCGCAAGGTAAGCTAACTCCTTTTAAATTTCTCAATGATGCAAAAATGCTAACGTAAACAATTATAGAACCCAGAATGGGAAGACTGAGCGACACGATCAAAGCCAAAAAAGGAAAAGATCAAAGGAAAGGAACGAAAAAGAAACGTGACATGATTATTGGCCCGCTTCTGCGTTTCCCTTTTTATCGTTTTGTAGAACATGGGCAGCATTTGTGCACAATCGGCACTTTTGTACATCCTAATAGATTTACGCAGGGGTTTGTTGCCCTTCTGCCTTGCATCATATCCTTTTGCACCGTGTCTATATTGTCTTCTTTTTGGAAACTACAGTGATTGAAGGGATTGCACATTAGGAGTAAGGTCAACTGTTGAATATGCATACTGAAGTGGCAAATACAGATTACCATCTCGTCAAGACGTATACGTATGTTGTATCCTGTATAATGTATCCAAAATCATGGGCAATCCATCTGACAAGCAGTCAAGGCCATCATTGACAACCCCTCACGAGGAATCAATCTTTGCCCACGTAATGACAGCAGGGTACGGCCTGACCGTGATAGCCTATGCTCCCACAACGGCAACGAGAGCTGGGTTGTGCGCAGTCATAGAGCACCAAAGTCAAGCATACGCCTTCAACGGCAACCATGGTCAAATTAAACAGTACCAAGAAAATGCATCATACGAAGAACTATCGAAGCTACGACAAATTCGACCATAGAAGCCACCCGTATGAATCCTGCCGTCGCCATCGATGAAGAAACAAAAGAGATATCCCGACTAACATCCTAACATCTTTTTGGTTCACTGGTTTGCCCAGATACTAACAAATACTTCTAAAATGTGAAAGAAGAAGCCGCCCAAGCATAGCCATTAGAGGGGAACGCGAGCCTGATCTGGACGAGAAGGATATGTTCCAGGTGCCGAGGCCAAGGACAAAAGTATTAAGGGCCCCACGGCGTGAAGATAGAGACGGGAATGGGTTGCAGAGATGAATGTCAAAAGCTCAAAGCTTCAGACACAGTGCTGCGATGTGACGCATTGAGATAACGGGTTCCAGGCAGCTCGTGCTCATAGTATGCGACCATTGCCAAAGAAGTCTCCAAGAGAATACCGCAGTTCGATGCTGATACAGCAGTTGTGAAGAATAGGTACGTGAAAGGTGACTTGGAAAGATGTGCGTTCAGTCGTTGCGGTTGGAGAACCGGCTTGGTGAAGCCGACTTGTCGTCAGCCTTGATCGGAGTTGCGGGGGTTGTCTTGACTTCAACGCCATTCTCCGAAGTACCATCGTCACTCTTGATAGGTCCACCCTGGGGCATGTAATATACGGATGACCTGGCGGGGCCCAGTGTAGATGGTACTGGGGGCGACCATGGCTGCCGCTGGCCGCGCATGAACATCTCGAATTCGTTGGCGTGGCCTGGTGAAATCGGGGACGCAGAAAGGTAACGATCAGGCGTTCCCAGAGCCCTGGCCTGAGCAACGCCGACTTCATACTCTGCAGCACGAAACACACGGCCTGCAGCAGTTTGTTGCTTCAGCATCTTCTGCTCGTGTGTATCTGAGAAGCGGATCTGAATGAGATGTTCCTCGCCACCAGGCTTAGACACAGGAGTGTTGTTGAACTCTTTGATGACCAGGTCGCAGATGTCGCGAGATTCAAAACTAGTGACGGTTAGTGATGTTCGAGTACTGACAAGAGGCGTTATTTCTTACCGAGCAAAGCCGACGCCACGGCCAGTGCCAGAAGAGTCACGGAGTATCCTGCTTGAACACACCTTGTGAGGTGCGAATATTGAGGCGAGTTCCTGGTTTTTGTTAGAGACGAGAAAAGAAGAGTTCTGCAGTCACTTACATGCTCATTCATGTTCTTGGGGATGTTGGACACATAAAGATTGGTGTTGCTCTCATCGGCGAACTTCTTGAGCTTGGAGTAGAAGGATTCCTATAAGAGGTCAGCAAGTCATGATAAGTGCTTGGGCAATTGGAACATACACGAGCGAAGCTTACTTCATATCCAAGATAGTGAAAGCCGCGAATGCAGTCCTCAGCATCCTCAAAGTTATGATATTTGATGAAGCCGAATCTGTATCAACGAGTCAGTAAGCACAGAGGTGTGACGAGTAATAAGTCACTTACCCTTTGCAAAGATTGGTCTTGAGGTCAATGATGGACTTGGAGCTCTGAATGTCACCAAAGCGCTTGCCCCACATATGAAGCATCTCATCCGTAGTCTCAGGAAGCAGCCCACGGATGTAGACGTTCGTTTCACCAGTCTTGTTCTCCAGGCTACGGTCGAGTGGCTTGTGTGGGGAGCTAGGAGCAGGAATAGCCCGAGGAATAGGTGGTTCTTGGTGCACCAGCGCCAACAGATGTGGAGGCAATGTAGGTATGGTTTGCTGCTTCTGTATCGGAGCCATGACCTGGTAGGGATGGACCAACTGTGATGGAGAAGGAGTAGCACTGCTCAAGTAAAGTGCGTTTGGAGAACGATCCATGATAGCAGTGTTGTTGCCGTAACGGTACATGCCTCCACCGCCGTGAGGCGTGCCAGGGTTGTCGTTCTCATTGGAAGAGATGGAGTCACGGCGAGGCGTCATGAGCGACGGAATCTCGGCTGATGACATACGAGTCGCCCAAGCAGGTGGGACAGGGCTATTGTCAATGACGCCTTGGCCATATTGATATGCTGCCTGCTGAACGTACGTGCCGGCATGGCTATACATGCCAGGAGAAGGCGTCATACCGGCTTGATGCTGGGCGCCAGGTATCATGGGATACATGGATCCGATGACATGCTGGTTTGGGACCCAGAGTCCCTGCCCGTTGGAGATTGGGATGTTGCCGTAGTCAGAAGAGCTGCCTGGTAGTACAGAGGTGGCAGGCTTGGAGGTGCCGGATGATCCATAAGAAGCATGCATGCCGAGGGCTGTCATGTTGTTTGTCAGACCTTGCATTCCATTGTCACCATGGGGGGACATAGGCAGACCTCGGGGGAGGTATTGGGCGGACCCATGACCTTGATTGTTGAGCATATGCTGACCCTTGTATCCGGCATTAGGAGCCACGTAGCTCTGTTGACGACCGTTGGCAGCCATTGCAGTGGCTTTGCAAGGGAAATAGACTGGAGACAGAAAAGACAGTTGGTGGAAAGAGTGTTGTCGCGTCCTTGAGCTGCGAGTAGTTCTGGGCAGACTGAGGATGCGGACCTCGGGGGAAGACGAGGTAGAGTCTCAACAACGCGTGCGAACAGGAAGACTGAGATGCAGAGAAGAAGGTTGCTCTGAGTAGAAGGTTAACCTCTTTTCCCAGTGAGCGGGGTGTGACGTAGTGGAACCGTATGGTGACGAATGAAAATGAAAGGGGAAGACGTCGTATAGTGACTCGAGAAGTGCAGGGGAGCTAGTAGACTCGAGACGGTGAAAGTGAAGAGCCACCTGGCATGGTGAAAGGGGCTTACCAGGTCGTAAATGTCAAGCTTTTGCAATGTGCGGGGGACTGGTAGTGACTCCAAAGCTGTTGGACCGTCAGCATCGGCACGATAGATGATAACAAGGCATCGAGGTGTGTTAAGATGGATGACTGACCGGCGAAAAGCTACAAAGAATGTGGCCACTGATGCGTACTGGTGAGAAGGAGACGAAGAAGAGTGGAGGAGAGACGAAGAGAAATGGGAGGACGAAGCCAGATGTGGTACAAGAGGGCGGCGCCCAGGCGCTGCAGAAGGGAAAGAGCCACGGCGGTGTTGTCTTGGTGAACATGGCGGTGCAGACACAAGTGGAAGCCTCGCCCTCGACAGGGAAGCCGCCCAGCAAGACGGAGGTAGAGAGCAAAGGGACTCACCTTCCTAGCAATGCAAATCCGGAAAATCAATCGTATCGACAAGATATCCACGTACACAACAACGATGAAAGCACCTGCGTTCCGGTGGCGGCGGATTCCGTTTAGATGTCGCACCGGCAAATGCCTTAGAGAATACTGTTGAAAGAGCTATTGCAAGTATTGATGTCAGAATCTGGCAGTCATGAAATGTGTGGGCTTTTGTTCCATCTTCTTCACTCCGGCGGAATGTTGGCCTAATTTATCACATGAGGGCGTTACGTCGTGGATCTGTGCATGACGATGCATTTGGCCTCGTGAGAGAAGCACGAAAGCTGTAAAAGGATGTGGTATCAGCCGTTGTGTATCTTGCGTGCATCCCACGGACGCAGCCGTCACCTCCCCGTGTGTAGCAGGAAGACGACATGGCGTCTCCCTCCCCGCAGCAGCCAAGTTTCTACCAGAAATAACGGCACATGCAGCCACACCGGCCTTGCAGCAGGGCTGAGAAGCGCTGCAACAGAATCACAACCGCAAGGCTTCGTTGCTCGCCACTGGACATCTAAACGCTACTAACATATCTCTTTTCCGTCACTTGAGATCCGTCGTACTGCCCTTTCTGGTGCGGATTTGACTTGTCGTTTTGTGACTTGTACACTCCATCCAGCCCTCGGACTCGCGCAAAGACCTGTTTCCCATGTTCTTAGACGTGTGTAGCTCCTGTTTGAGGACTTATTAGCAAGCATCGTGTTGGTTATGCTACACAAACAGGACACTCCTCCTTTCATATCATCTTGCCAGCTTGTTTTCCACCCGTGACAGCATCCCAGCCGGTGCATGTGCAGCACGCTTGTAACCCGCGCGATGAGCCGGCGCCGTGCAGCCAGCGCCGTCTGTGAAGATGTGGATCAAGAGCTCAAAGCGGATGCGTGGAGACCCGCACGATACCGTTGAGGAAGCGCCTTCGAGTGATGAGAGCCTATGGGACGCCGGATTGAGAGTCACCAGCTCCCTTCCTTTAAATATATTTGGTACTTGGCGGTTTTCTGCTATTGGTGATGGTAATGTAAATGTAAGGGCGGATCCACAGGCTTGGGACTACCCAGCCCCTTCGAGCAGTGCACACAACGTCATTTTCTCGAGAAACAAAACCATCAAGCCCACATTATATGTGCAACGCATGTCCCGGGAGTTAGTGACGAGAGAGGCTATCCAAGTTTGACCAGCACATGAAAGACTTGAGGTGCAGCCAGAGCAAGAGATCATACTGACCAGGATTGTATACGTGCCCCTCTCCAGTCCTCGGGAAGTGGATACTTGAAGCCATCTTTTCTACTCAAGTAATACGAGCTTGACAAACGGAGCATCGTCCGCTTCCTCGCGTGGTGCATGGGCGCTACCGAAACGATTACCGTGTCGCATAGGCTGCTGCGCAACTATCCGAATCGTTGCCCGGCTGTTGAAACATCCATGCTCGCGTAGTGGCCACATGCCGATATCGCAGAATAAGAATCGACCGACTTTTGCCTGGTAAGTAGCAAAGGGATCAGAGAGTCCAGGGAACCCTGTAAGAGTGGCGCTTCAAGGTACCGTCATTCGTCAGTGGCCACGCCATGCCTGCCTGTAAGGACTGTTCAAGAGAATCTTACATGTCGTGTGGCCGCTGGATGCCGCGTGTCCATGGCACACATGCGTCCATGTAATGGCTTGTTCCGGTTTGTAGAGAGCTGCTTCAGCTTTGGTCCGTCACGACTTCAACAACGTTACTCAGTCTAACCTCAGACCTGGATTCTGGATCTCCTCGCTACCGTAATCGTAAAAAAACGACAGCGAGGCTGACCAAGCCCTTGTCGGTCGCATCTACGGCGCCGTACAACAAGCAGAGATGACCAAGCCCTGACGTATAGAAGAGACTCCATGGAGCCTCGACTCACTGCGTTCAGCATGATGTTGAGTAGTCGCCCCGCAGATGCTCCGGTGGTGGCAGGGAGTGACTGGCTCACGTCGACCTACAGTCAACGAAGTCACTGTGGATGCAATGCGTGGTCAGGTAGATACAGAAAACGACACTTAACCGGGACTGTTGTGTAATGTCCTGTTGCAGACCTGAGAGTCGTGGCCTATATAGCCATATATGCCTGCAACTTTGAGCAATTGGGGCCTGCCACGCGATAGCTTTGGCACGCAAAGTAAAACGTTGGGGGCCGCCTCTAGGCTTTGTGTCCAGAGCGGTGCATAGGTGATTATCGCGGCGCAGTCGTTGCTGAGAACCACGAGGGTCAGAGTGAACAGCTAGTCCCGGCTTGGCCTGTATGTATGCATAGCAATGGAAGTTGGTGGAAGAGATGAGGTCAAGAGGAAACAACCCCAACACAAGTCACTGCATGACCACAACCAATCAGTACCAGGAGTCACGCCTAGCGGAACTTGTCCATTTCACAGCAGGACGCCACTACATGAGACTGTGCAGAGATCAATACTCTTATTCTGATGCAGCACCTACATCAACCCTAGCCAGAGCGAGATAGCATGCAGAGAGTACAGGCGTCGTTATCTATTAAACGACCTCTTCGCATCGCAGGCTATGCCAAAGTACGCGTTCCAGCAGCATTAAATGAACCCATTGCGCGACAAATCCAAACCCAAAACGGCCCAAGACCAAATGTTGTTGTTAGATCAAACGCCGTCGTCCACTCCAGATCTAACCGTGAAAATGCATGTTCTAGAAGCTGTATCCCCCCAGACGCCCTTTTATTTCTAGTCTTGCCTCTCATGACCAGACATCTTCCTGGTATTGATTCGATGCCCTCATGGCCTTTACAATCTCCTCACCCTTGGTCTCGGACACGTTTCGGTACTTGGAGATGATCTTGCCGAGTAGGGTGTTGACTTCACGGGCCATGTGTGCGGCATCACCGCAGACGTAAAAGTAAGCCTTTTGCTCGAGCAGCTGGTTGATGGCTTCGCCATTCTCTTCAATCTTGTGCTGCACGTAGACCTTCTGGGGGCCATCTCGAGAGAACGCTGTGTGCATTTCGAATTTGTCGCCAAGATCTTGCTGATATTGCTGCACACCATGTTAGCAACAGCAAAAGCAGTCAATAAAGGGTAATATGAACTTACTGTCCACTCGTCGGCATACATGAAGTCTTCTGCCTGTTTCCTGCATCCGAAGAACAAAACAGTCTTGCCAACGTTCTGGCCAGCTTTGGCTTGCGCAGCTCGCTCTTGGATAAATCCACGGAAAGGTGCAACACCGGTACCAGGGCCTACCATGATGATGGGCTTTGAGGGATCCGAAGGAAGCTTGAAGTTGGAGTGGCGGACATGTACGGGGACGTGAATACCATCGTACTTGTTGCGGGGACCGGTAATAGCATAGTTGAGGCCGTGGGGATCTGGGTTGGGGTCTCCGTGCTGCTTCTGTTTGAGGGCTAGCAGGTAGTTGGTAGTAACACCCTTGAGAGCGTATGGCGCGCCTGGCTTCTCGATAGACTCGACGACGGCAGTGATGGAGATCTTGTCTTTCTGAACCAACGAGGATGAGGAGATTGAGTAGTAGCGGGGCTGGATCTTGACCATGGTCTCGAAGAGGAAAGAAAAGGGAATCTTCTCCCAAATGGCGCCTTTTCCGGTAATCTCGAGGAGCTGTCCTAGGTTGAGGTTGCGATCGGTGACTTGCTCTTTGAAGTAATCCTTGTCGCTACCAAGCTTTGTAATTTCAGCCTTGATGTCGTCGTTGGGAGCAAACTGAGCGATGACCGAGACGAGTTGACGAGAGACAGCAGCGTTGATTTCAATGTGGTAGCGGATGGCGGCATCGTAAGTGGTCGGCGAAGGGAAGGGAACCTTTGCAGTGGGGTCGAGACCTTTAACAGCAATAACGGTATGACGCTTGTCTTCCTTGCCGAGAACCTTGAACAAGCGATCGACTTCTTTGCCAGCGTTAGTAGGCCAGATAGCGATGTGATCACCAGTAGTATATGACAGGTTGGAGCCAGCGATGCTGATTTCCATGTGCAGACAGTTTCGGTTAGGGTCGGAGAAGAGCTCGTAGGATTCGACAATAGGGGCGATGTAGGGGTTGTTGGCGTTGAAGGGGCCCTTTTGGTTTCCCTCGAGGTGGTTCTTGTTGGGCTCGCCGAGGAAGACGGTGTCATCTTCAGGGGACAGATCTGGCCTCTCGTTAACCTCGAAGACGGGCTCGTACAAGGCTTCACGCTCTTCCAAGCCGAGGTTTTCAGCAACAGCAGCCCACATGGGCTCCTTCCATGCGAGGAAATCCTCTTCCATTGTACCAGCACCATCGTCACCCTCGCCAGCGGAGCCCAGGCGGGTAGCGCCAAGCTTTGTCAAGAACCCGTCGACTCTGCGGACCATGACATTGTAGTGTTCGTATGTGTTGTTGCCGAGACCGAATGTGACGTATTTGAGTTTGCTGAGAGGCTTGTCGTTGATGCCGCCGCCCTCGGAGAAGGTGACGTCCTCGGAACTGATAAACTCGTAAAACTCGACGGCGTTGTCGGTGGGCTCGCCCTCGCCGTAGGTGGCCAGGACGAAGACGGCAAGCTTGTCTTCGGGGAAAGTATCGAGATTCTCATATTCGTATTCCTCGAGATCGGCAACCATGGTCTTGAGACCGAATCGTGACTGGCCCTCTTTGGCGATACGCGAGGCATAGTCCTCTGCGGTGCCCGTTTGGCTGCCGTAGAAGACGATGCAGTTCTTGTCCGTTTCCTCCATCTTCTCAATGAAGTTGCGGGACTTGGCCGCTTTGGCTGCGCCATTGGCCGTGGCCAGGGAGCTGCCGTATGGGTTGGCGGAGACGGCCCAGTAGGTGCCTTTTGTGAAGTAGGCAATGGTGCCGACCAGCAGGATGGCCAGCACCGCAATGTCGAGGGTATCGAGTTGGGCCATGGTGCTGGGAGAGGCGTTAGCAGGAGGCACGAGAGAAACGAAGACGGAGGGGCAGCGCTGACACTGTTATCTACCACTCGGCAACCGAAGGCGGGCGCAAGCGAGAGAGCAGTAGTATTTATGTACAAGCAACGTTGCAGCGGCCCTGGAGCATGGGCAGCGGCAGACGGGGCCCGAGACTTGAACGTAGTGTGCAACCTGGTGTTCCCCAAGCAATGTGTGTCACTTACACCAGCACACGGAGGGGCGTGGGATGTATGCCTTTTTTTTCCCTCTGGTTTGGGGTCTGCGCGCGTTTTGTGCTGTGCAGCGTCCTGCTGACGAGGCGATCGTTAGGGCCAGATAGTGCCGTCACAGACAAGAGCCGGAGCCGATTCGTCCCGTCCCAGAGTGGCAGCCATCTGCCACCGCCGGCAATGGAGCCCTGGGTTTCCCGAATGCGAAGGCCTGCCTGCTGGCCGCATTAGTGAAGAGGCCGCCGGTCAAGCAATGCCGACCAACCCTCAGGCCAGACAATCGGTCACTGTCCACATGTCCGAGAGTCGGCGGACGAAAGTGCTAGTCAAAAATGCTCCTGAGCCAGAACAAGGGCGGTTCCTGGCCCGCCTTACGCGGCATTTACTACGTCCATACATACCTATACGAGGACTTAGTACTCAGTAAGTACTTGCCGCCAAACTTGCCTGGCCCGTACACATGTACTATGGATTGGACACTTGTCTGCTTACGTACACACATACTGCTTACTAGCACGTCTATGCCTGCCTACTGCAAACAAGCATCTGACCTGATTAGCTGCTTGGCTGTTATAGTCTTAGTGGCGAGCTCCCTAGTACCCCCCGGCGTCGGCCAAGTCATTGGACAGCAAGGCTGCTTTTTTTATTCAAGTCAACCATCTCCGACGATTCTGCTTCTCGGCAACTCGGGTAGACCGGCTGGGCAATATGCAATACGACAAGTCGACGGATTTCCGCTCTCGATAGCATGCAGCATACATACCGACATCTGTAGGCGTAGATATACCAATGTACACCACTTGACTAAGCACCCAATCGGGGCTAGTGTCATCACTGCTGCCTGCAGCAAAGGAACGGTGTTTGCCCATTTCACATGCCAGTGTGCTGCTACTACTGCTGCTATTATTACGACTACTACCAAGTCCGACTGTCCGACTGTCCGAGTTTGGAAAACTACCGTCTCGCGCACCTTGTGGCCTATGCTGCATTCTTGTCGCAGGTTTGTCTGCCCTCGATCGATTTCGTCCGTTTACATACACACACGTACCCGCTATTAATTACGGAGGGTAGCGAGACGCCGATTCCCCTGTACGTGCACGGTAATAGGCCATACGGGGGCTAGTGCTTCGGAGAATGGACGGATCCAAGTGCGTATGGGTTTCATTTCCTGTGATACTCATAGTAGTCAGTCCTGACATACATACAGTCACCTATCAGAAGTTTGTTCGCGTAAGCACGGGCCCACCCCAACCACAATCGAGCTGCAG
>NW_006912180.1:0-70148 GCF_000523435.1 Bipolaris zeicola 26-R-13
CTCCCCCTCGTAGCCGCCCAACTCCATGTCTTCCGCGCTACCTTCCTTTGCCCTGGTAAAAGATGATCCCAGACCGAGAGATAGGCAGTGGCACATGGTCTATCTGTTCGTCGGCACGGCTATGCGAACTCATGCAACTCGTTCAACTGCTACACGTCCCCGCTCATGTCCTGCGCACGGCAGCTTTGACGAATCGAATCCATGTGCCACTTGACCTCTAGCCACTGTAACATCGGCACTGGACCCCTCTGCAGCGATCATGCGGGTCCAAGGTTCGGCGCGCTGCAGGGTACAGACAGCCTTCATCGAGTCAAGACTATATGCCAAGCCTCATGCACGTCACCTGAAGAACGCTAGTGCTAACCACCATGGTCTCATTCTAGATGGTCTATGGGCAGCCTTCTCTTTCTAGCTGCATGGGGTGTCCTGATGGGTCCGATACAATATGGTAAGCAAGCCTTATTTGCACCAACATCACCTCAAATCCACACCCTTCCATCTCATCGTTACCCTTCCACACCCACTCACAGAGTGACTGCATTTGCCCTTTACTAATCCCACCTCTAGTTCACCACCTTATCTCCGGCCCCAGACTTCCGTTCACCGCCGCGTATTTTGGCAGCATCGTCCTCACGCTGTATTTCTCCCTAGGTGTAAGTCCATTTCCTAGCGTATTAATCCCTGCAACATGTCAACCCTGGTGCTTTCTGCCCCGAATCCCTGTCCGCGTGCCCCTCCTATTCCACGCCAGTCCTTATCGATTACACTCCACCCAGCTCGCCCTCGCTGACAATGTTCGCGTGACTAGCTGCATAGCACCCTTCTCACCTTCATTGCGGCTGCCGCTCAGCTAGTTTCGCTTGTTTGGTACATCGTCTCCTACTTCCCCATGGGCTCCTCGGGTCTACGTTTTGCTGCGCGCTTTGGAGGAAACCGCGTCGCCGCCTGGATGAGTGACTAGGCTCTGCTCTTGAAACCTTGCCGGCGCCACGCTCGATATTGTGGCTATGCCCCTCGTACGAATACGGGCGTGTCGTCGCAATGCGACGCGTGTCGGACAATACATGAGGACGTCTGGCAGGGCTGTATATTGCCCTTGTACGCGAAAGAGTCGACTTGCCAGGATCTCTCAATGTCATGTTCCAATCCCATCACGCTACATAGTCACATATACGCCTCTCTCCACGCCTCTTATTGCTGCATCCTGATTGATCGGCTGGCGTGGTGCTAGCGGCACACTGAACGAGGCGGCAATCAGACTAGCACCTAGCGCGCCGTGTCTGCATTGCACTGGTGTATTTAGAAGCTTCAAGTGCTATCGCCTACGGCCATTCTGAATCAAGCTGAGAAGCAGAGGGTCGAATACAGGTTGTTCCACGAAACCAACATATCTGATACATTTCTCCGAAGCATGAGTGAGCTTGTCTCATCCACGCCCGACCAAGCCTTTCTAAATTAACCTATCTGGTTGATCACTTGCCCAAATGTTCTCCCCTCGTGGCTGTTCGGACTTGTTCTTGGCCGTGCCGATCTGTAGATTACCTTTGCTTACGCAAAGATTTGTTTTTTCTCCTTTTGAGTTGGAGAGTCTCACGGAATACCCGACTCACGACATCTGTGGCATGCACGACGGGTGAGAGGTTGCGACCGATCAGCGCAGGGTCAGCGCCGTCTAAGGCAGGGTGATGGCCGATCAAGGCAGGGTCCCGAAGGCGTCGTCCAAAGGCCAAATGGGCTGTGAACGGCTTTCGGCGCCATATGGCAACATCTGCGCTGATCTTGCAATGTGCGCTTGTTCGCATGCGTTCGGCGGGTGGATGCATATAGTTTGTATGCGAACGGCTCGTCAGTGTTATCGCAAATCGCGCAAGACGGAAAAAGGCGAGCGCACACGCCTCCTCCGTCCTTGCCCCTCCCCCTCCCCCCCTCTATTCCCCTCCACCCCTCTCTGTCCGTTTCCTCGGTGAACTCCTCCCACGCAGCCATGGACAGGAAACGATCATGTACTAAAACGTTTGATCGTCTCAAGCTAGGGAGAGATGGCGGGAGCGCGAGGGGGCCTCGTGATCTACATAGTCGACCCGAGTTAGGGTGGGCCATGTTATCATGAAGCGATGAAGGTGTGGTGGTGGTGTCGCAGCAGCCCAGCCCAAGTTGCAGGGGGGGGGGCACAGTAGTAGCGAATGAGGATTTCCCCGCACCATTTAGTCCATTTGAGCGCTTACGCGCCAACCCACGGCGCAATGCGCAATCCTAGAGAGAACAAGAGAGAACAAGAGGGAGAGCGAGAAAGGTGTGGCAGGCATTCTTGGTTCCAAACTGCCCCTGCTAAACCTGTCTCGGCCTTGGTGCAGAAGGAGGACACACACAGTCTTATCCAGCAAGGCGGGTATGCCGCTGTCGGCAAAAAAAAACCCTCCCCTTATTTAATCGGCGCGAAACGCGGGCCCTGGAGAATATTCGTTTTGCATTCAAAAGTCGTCCTTCTTCTCTAGTCAGCATGGTATACCTGTGCATGGGGCCCAAGGTGGCCCGACATGGCCCGACGGGTGTGGATGAGATGACGACATGAAAAATGGTTTTATTATTAAACTGTCAGTTCGCCACCTTTTTTAGATTTTAATAGTCCCCCATCACGAGTAAGTGAGCGAGCGGAGTGGGGTGGTGAGAAGACGCGACCGTGCTCTGACGGGGCGCCTGCCCGATGTTATCGTACATACGAAGTAGGCGAGTCCAAGCAAAAAAAAGAATAGTAAACAAAAGATGACAATATGGTAATATCCAACGGTTTAAGGGAAAAAAAGGACCGAAATCACTTTCACTTATTAGAGAATTGCACACATGACACCTCCCCCTATTGTTGACACAAGAGAGAGATGGAATTCTAGTTGCATACCAGTTTTTTTTTAACACTTGAGCATGGAAGGGAAAGCAAGGTATGGGAGCGGGGAATTTAGCGGTGTGAGAGCCCAAGATAACTACTAGTTTGATCCATTTTTTGGGTTCTTAGACAATTTTCTTTGCTTTTTTTTACAATCTGACAGCACGACGGGGTGTTTTTTTAGTAGCTTTTTTTTGCCCCCGCGTGCGCGGTTGCTTTAGGTTGCAAGTTTTGGTGGCAAGATGACTTTTTCTTTTTGCCCGGTTGCTAGCTTGAGCAGGTTGTCCAGAATTCCCGGAATATTTTGTCTTTTTCTTGATTTTTACCGATGTTTGGCTATATATTGGAATTCCACATGTTTTTTTTGGTTGTAGTCAGAAGGTTAATGTCAGCTTTCAATAAGTTCATTGTCGTCTATTTTCGGGTTCGGAGAGGGGAGGCAAGAATCCAGACTGGGCTTGTCTGACAGGCAATATTCACCGAGCCTTGGCTCTCTCTCGTTTACGAAATGTTCAGCTCTTTGGTTTGCTTTCAATTTATGGAAATTCAAGCCACGTGAGCTGTCTTTGTGTTACGCGATCTTGTGTTGGGTTGGGCAATAACCCCTCCCTCCCTTCCTCACCCTTCCCATCCACACACACACACACACACCCCTTCGTTTCCGCAATATCCGTGGAGCAACCACGCAGACTGGGCTTCTCCGCGATACGCGAGTGAGATGTGTGTTACGAGCGGAGGCGCTGACCTACGCTTCCACGTCCGTATCACATAGGCGAGATCCGTCACACGTGTGCGTCCAGGCTGTGGTGCTGCCACAAAGTTGCATATAGGGCTGAAAGAAGGTTAATTGTGGCGTCTTATTGTGGCCGCCAGAAACGTTCTCTTGCGCAGGACTGTGAAGAGAGAAAGGTGATGGGGGTTTGGAATGGGCGCCGTACGTGCTTGAACGGTGTGACCACAGTCTGGCTGGATCAAAAGAGACTTGGATTTTAGCTGCATGTGAGGCGTATTGACTGGGTGCCGTTTGGTGTTGTGGACGCCGTCGCGACCGCCCGACCGACCACCCTTCTAGAATCACACGTGTGCGTCGTGATGTAAATGTGCGGAGAGAACTAGACGTGAGTACTTGGATTTAGCTGCATGAGGCGTGATGGCTAGATGGATGACCTTTGGTGTTGTAAACGCCATCGCGAACGCCTTCCAGAATTACACATCTAGGTAATGCGGTAAACATACGGAAAGACTTGGAAGTGAAGGCTTGAGAAGACCGGAAACAACCGGGTGCGGCTGACTGGCTGACTTGTGACTATTATAACAGCTCTCTTCTACCACTGCTACGTAATTCCTTACTAAAGGTGACATGTCCGCCTCCGATCGGACTCTCCCCTCATTCGTAAGGCATCACAAACGTCTGTCTGCTAGCCGTTGAACTACTACCGTAGTATGTATGCACAGAATCTTCCCCACTGCAGCCTCCGGTAGCCAATAAGTGTCAACCAGAATCTGCTGTTTATCCGTTGTCGTTGCATCGGAGAGTACTAAGCACCACGCACACGTAGTAGAGCTACCCCACTCCGACTCACGTCGGCAGTATACCTCCAGACACCAACCGTGTACAATTCCATTCGACCATTACCCGCAAATTCCGGAACACGGAACAACTCTCCCAATGATTGGGCAATGTATGACAAGATCCAAAGAGGGGTGGGGTCACCGGCGTGATGAGTGCGACACAAGCTCTTGCATGAAGCTTGTGGGGTCGGCAGATGGTGGGGTAGCAATTGGGGTAAATGAGAACTGGTACACTACTTGTACGCCAGGCGCTCCCATATTTCTCCTCCGACTCCATCTGCACCATCGTGAGAAATAGCGGTGAAGCGCGCAACCCCATCTTTTCGCTTTCATTGGTCTCGACAAATTGCACCGGAACGATTATCGCCACCAAGACGTAGCCACCATGCCCGAACAGCTTCAAGACCCGAAGGAGTACCAGAATATCTTCCACTGGGCAGAGACGCAGAAGGACGGCGCTATACCTTCGTTCGGAACTAGGAAGAACGACCCTTATGAGGTGAGCTGACTAGGCGAACAAGTGGTCATGTCGGAGCTTGCCCGCTGACGGCTGGCCTATTCGCAGTATCAATCCGGCTTCGGAAACAGCTTCGAGTCCGAGGCAGTCCCAGGTGAGCAGGAGCCCAAATCTGATAAACTGTGCAGCCGGCTAATCGGTGGGGTCCATACAGGCACTATTCCCAAGGGTCAGAATAACCCACGATGTGTCAGATTTGGACTCTATGCGGAGCAAATGACCGGAACGGCCTTTGTGGCTCCCAGGCATCTGAATAAAAAGGTTATACCAGTAAACCAAGGTAGCCAATATACGTGCTGACGCGTCATTTTCAGGCTTACCTCTACCGGGCGCGACCTGCTGTCGCTCATCAAGGATTTGTAAGAGCTCTCTTTTCTTTGACCGATCGGTGAGGTCGGACACGGAATTACGCCTCACGTCATATTCGGCCCGTTTCTGGTCCTCTCAGAACAAACATGACCTCAAAGTGTCGGAGGATGTGGATGGCGCAGTAGCATCAAGTGGCGGTGACATTTTTACATGCGCTGACACATGCTCACAGACCGATTTGCCAGACAATGAGGATACGGAGTCCAACTTCCTCCCCTCCAACAAGCGAGTCCATGTTTCGCCTACGCAGCTAGCTTGGCTTCCGTTTGACATCCCTAAGGATGGAGATATTGATTTTATTTCTGGCCTCAAGACTATTGCTGGCTCGGGTGAGCCAACACTACGTGAGGGTCTAGCAGTGCATACGTATCTTTGCAATGCGAGCATGAACAGGAGGGCCGCAGTGAACTCGGATGGAGACTTTCTGATCGTGCCTCAGGAGGGAGCATTAGACATCCTGACTGAATTTGGGCCCATGTATGTGCAACCAGGTGAAATTTGCGTCATCCAACGGGGACAGCGATTCAAGGTCAAGGTCGAAGGACCAACCCGAGGCTACATCTTGGGTAGGTCGACTCGAGTCTCGGAATTTACTTGACGCAAACTGATGTGATGCAGAAATCTGGGGATCGCAATTCCAACTTCCAGAGCTCGGCCCACTAGGAGCCAACGGCCTTGCCAATGCTCGAGACTTTTTGCACCCCAAGGCAAGATACGAGATTGAGAAGGCGTCATGGGAGATTGTCTACAAACTTGCTGGAAAGTTTTTCGTTAGCAAGCAGGAACACTCGCCGTTTGATGTTGTCGCGTGGCATGGCAACTATGTTCCGTTCAAGTACGATTTGACAAAGTTTGTCAATGTTGGCTCAATCTCGGTTGATCACATTGATCCTTCCATCTTCTGCGTCATTACGGCTCCCTCTCGCGATCCAGCTGCGCCGCTCGCCGACTTTTTGATCTTCAGTCCACGATGGGATGTGGCTTCACACAGTACGTTATGAGCATCTGTGAGAAAGGACAAGACTGACTATTGCCTAGCATACCGCCCACCATACTACCACCGCAACGGCGCCTCTGAGCTCATGGGCTTGATCTATGGAGAATACGCAGGTCGTTCCGACGAGTTTCAGCCCGGAGGTGTCAGTTTTGAGTGTGGCTTTGTGCCTCATGGTGTCGCATACGAGGAGGTAAGTCAACATCAGTGAAATTTGATGAGCAATGCTAACAGCTCCCAAGTTCAAAGCTGCGAGCGCGCAACCACCGCCTGAGATGCAAATCTCAAAGGGCGCAATCGCCTTTATGATGGAGAGCTCGAGGATGTTTACCATTACCGATTGGGCATGGAACAGCAACAAGAAGCACGAGCACAACCCCAGGATGTGGTGAGTAGTGAACGGAGCCATGATATATACGAGCGCCTTACTGACGTATACCTAGGGACAATCTCGTCGACAATTTTTCGACACACGAGGATGAGGTTGAGAAAATACTGGCTGAAGGCGTCAAGAAACTTTCATTGTAGTGTATTTAGATAGCGAAGTCCCGTAGAAAACAAGCAAAGAAGTTTTCTCTACATGATTCCCACATTGACTTGAAAATGATATGAAAATGATAAAGGCTTGTTCATCACAAGTCAACTATGACTCTGACCAAAAAGGCTAGTGTGTACCCCACCCGCGGGAGTCAGGCACCAAGGCTGTGATCTCATCGCGACCAGCTGAAGCAATTACTACACACTGACCTCAAAACAACTGCAACTTGCGCCCTCTGCCGTATTCGCTAGCAAGGGCTGAGCTTTGGTATGAAATTCCCTTTCTAAACTGACTCATCGCGACTGCACTGCCCACATATTTTCTGTTTTGTTCTTTTCTACGGCAATGCGCGCCACTTTTATAGTACAATATTCTCCCCGCCCTTGCACATTGTCGCATCTGTACGCAACCTCCCTTCGCTCACAAGTGTCGTTATCCCAGATTCACCTTTCCGTCCTTGCACGACCCCGACCACATATCCAAAAGTATTTCATCCCCCGACGTTCGTTTGCGTCCACGGCAATCATGGCGCACCGCGAGAGAGCGCCATACGTGCCGCAAGACCCAAAAGAGGTCACAGATTTGGTCCACGCTCTCGAGGCACACAAGGGCAAGAAGGGAAAGGGTGGTTTCTCAGTTAAAAAACACACATTTCCACTCCCCAACGGCCGAACTGTCGACTCATGGAAAATGAACGATTGGGACTACAAGAAAGAGAACCTCCCCACGTATGCGCGGGGACTCTTCACATACAAGAACATGCAGGGCAACTACGAGATTGCAGTCAGAGGGTACGACAAGTTCTTCAACCATGGAGAGATTCGGAAGACGGAATGGAAAAATGTCGAAAACAACACACGGGGTCCGTACGAGCTGAGTGTGAAAGAGAACGGGTGTATCATCTTCGTAGCTGGCCTAGACGACGACACACTACTGGTCTGCAGCAAACACTCTACAGGCCCTCGGGAGGGAGGTCTCAGTCACGCTGTTGCGGGCGAGCAGTGGGTTGAGCGTCATGTTGCGAAAGTCGGCAGGACCAAGGCGGAACTGGCGCGTACTCTTCGATCCATGAACGCGACACTAGTAGCAGAGCTATGCGACGACGAATTTGAAGAGCATGTGCTGGCATATACTCCCGAGCAGGCTGGTCTCTACGTACACGGCATCAACCTGAACCTACCTGACTTTGCTACATATCCTGGCCATCTGGTCGACAAATTCGCCGAAGAGTGGGGCATGAAGAAGGTCACATACGTAATCGAGAATGACATCAAGAAAGTAAAGGCCTTCTTGGATAAGGTTGCGGAGACGGGCAACTACGAGGGTCGCGACACAGAGGGTTTCGTCATCCGCTGCCAGGCACGCGAGACTGAGAACGCACCCTATGTGGATTGGTTTTTCAAGTACAAGTTCGAGGAGCCATATCTCATGTACCGTCAGTGGCGCGAGTGCACTAGAGCCCTCATCGCAGGCAAAGTGCCGCGTTACAAGAAGCACGAGGCAATCACCAAGGAGTACCTTGACTTTGCGCGCTGGAAATTCACCCAAAACAAGACCCTGGCAAAGGCTTATAACGAGAATCACGGCATCATCAAGATGCGTGACGAGTTCTTGGCCTCGCGTGGAACTACTGGTGCTGAAATCATTCGACAAGAACTGGAAAATGGGGCTGTTGAGAGCAAGAATGCAACTAGGAATATTGTGCTTGTTCCTGTTGCAACTATTGGGTGCGGAAAAACGACCCTGGCTCTCGCTCTAGTCAAGCTGTTTGGATGGGGTCACTTCCAGAATGATAATGTCAAGGCCAAAAAAGGTCGTGGCCAGGTCTTTGCCGACACGATTTCTTCGCTGCTAGTCACGAACCCAGTCGTCATTGCTGATCGCAACAACCACCAGAAGCGCGAGCGAGACCAGCTCATCAACGACATCTCCAAGAACGTGCCAGATGCGCGCTTCGTTGCATTGCATTATGTTCATGACCGCCACAACTACGACCGAATCCGAGAAGCAACACGGGCGCGTGTGCTCGACCGTGGCGATAACCATCAGACCATCCAAGCCGGCTCAAAGGGATCAAGTGAGATTATTGAGATCATGGAAGGTTTCATGCATCGCTTTCAGCCAGTCGATCCTTCAGATAGCCCAGACGAACTCTTCGATTTGGTCATTGACTTAGACCCTACTGTTGACTCGCGCCAGAATCTTGAGTCAATCATTGGAAGAATGTTTGAGACATATCCAGCTCTATTTGCCGATAGGCAGATGCCGACTGACCCCGATATGGACGCTGCTATTCACTGGGCTTTGAACGACTACACGCCGGACTTCAAGATGGACCTATCGCGAGGAGGCAACGATAAAAAGGGGAACCAGAACAAACAAAACAATCAGAACAACCAGAAATCTCAACCAGTGGCAAAGTCAAAGAAGGCTCCACGCATGGAGTACTTCTCCGTTCGTCTCAACACCAATCGCGTCAACGCAGTCCTCGACGACCTCTTCAAGGACAAGGACGCCATGACCGCCCGAATGTACAACCAACTCAAGCAGAGCCGCCGCGTCCAGAACGAATTCCACGTCACCCTCATCCACCGGGCCTCCGCATCCGAAAACCAAGAATACTGGGACAAGCTTATCAAGCTCCACGAAACCATGCAAAAAACAAACATGGAGGGCTCGTGGGAACCAGAACTCGGCAAGTGCGACGTCCAACTCGAACGCCTCATCTGGGACGACCGCATCATGACCTTTGTCGTGCGTCTCAATGGCTCCAGCACCTTTCAAATTGAGAGTGATGCTGGTACCGCAACCGAGGAGCTCGCTTTCACAACCGCAAATCCCATTGCCCATGTTACTGTTGGTACTGCAGCACCTAGCATCAAGCCTATGGAGAGCAATGCGCTGCTGCAGAAATGGGTCAATGGGGGCTCCGGAGGTCAGACTGGGATTGGCGAGTTGAGCGTCAAGGGTAATGTTGTGCTTGAGGGAAGTGTGAGGGGTGTGCTTGGACGCATGTAGGGCTGGTGGACACTGCGCGCTGCTCGGAAGGAGAAGAAGAAGGAGAGGGAGAGGGAGAAGGAGAAGGAGGAGGAGGAAGGGGGGAAGAAGAAGTGAGGGGACTTGAAGGGAAAGAAACAGTTTCTGTAAAGGAGGTGGTGGAATCAAAGGGCTTTTTTTTGTTTATAGCATTAGCTTATGGTGTTTAGGCTGACATGTCGAACAGCGGATACGGAGAAAGCATTGAATCATGGCTCAATCACAATCGATATTGTAGTTTAACTCCAAATCAATAGAATCAAATTACTCTCAACTCTCCGATTCCCTTCCCTCATCGCTAATACGTAGCAGGAAACACGCCCACCCTCCCTCCATCCGTCAATTGCACAGTCCCATTCACATACGCGCCTCCTTTACCCACCAAAAAAAGCATTAACCCACTGATATCATTCAGCCCGCCCATCCGCCCCTGCGGTACCTGACTCGTCCCATATACGGGCGTAATATCTGCCGTCATATCACTTGGATAAGGGCCAGGGCAGACAACGTTGCTTCTGACTCCCCACTCCGCCAGGAACGTCGCCATCATCTTGCCCAGGTGCGCGGCAGCGGATTTACTGGCGTTGTAGGCGAGACCGGCGGAGACCCAGCGCATGTACGAAGCGACGGATGCGACGGTGATGATGTGTGCCATGCGGTCGTCGTCGGTGTCGATACCGGCGGCCACCAGCTTCGATGTGTCGCGGGCACGCGGGTTCCCTGCGCCCGTGACCTTGCCTGGTGCCCATCCGCGGCGTGTGTTTGCTGCTTCGAGTAACGGGAGGAAAGTCGCGGAGACACCGATGATGGATTGTGTGTTGATTGCCATTGCGGAGGTCCAGCCGGCGTAGTCGGATGTCATTGCGTCGGCGAGTTCGTGGATGGAAGATGCTTTGTAAATGTCCTGACCGTTTCTTGGCCCAAGGACGCCCGCATTGTTGATTAGCACGTCGACGTAGCCTACATCTTTTTTGATCTGCTCAGCGGCGGCCTTGACGGACTCGAGGTCTGTGATATCGCAGACGATGTCGTTGAGAACGGAGGTGCTATGGGGTTTGTATGCTAAATCCGACTGGAGTTTGGAGATGGCGTTGCGAAGGACGTCTTGTCGGCGGCCGAGGATATAGATCTTCTCAGCGCCGCTTTGATAGAGTGCTGAGGCAATGGCGAGGCCGAGACCTGTTGGTTGTTGATGAGCCTTTTTGCTGGAAATTCACATGGCGAGCGACTGTTCAAAGGGGAGAGGCGCGGGGTAGTACAGCGGGGTAGTTTAGAGCTTGAATAAATAACGTACCGGTACCGCCGCCGGTAATGACTACTACCAGCCCCTTGGCAGAGAATAGATTGTTTAGTTGTATGGGTGCTGTGACGTCCATGGTGGCCAGTCCGATTTGAGAGTATTGTAAACGTTTGAGACTTGGAGAAAATGGCAGCTTCTATAGTGAGAAAGTCCACTCCGGGTTATTACTATGCCGAGCTAGAGCGAGATGATTGCGTCACAGATGGAAATCGGCCGCGGTTGGAGATGGACAGGACGCGACGCGTGTGGTTCAAACAATGGGGTATCATTTACGCCGTTAGAACTGACAAAACTCCTTTTCCTTTCCCTTCTTTTACTCCATGACAGCCTAGCTAATGCCTCCAACAATCTTGAGTCCCAGGTTGTCGGCTGAATAAGCCAGTGTGTATCGGCATGGATGCCATGCGACGTGCGCTGCGGGCGTGGGAACGTCGATGGTGTGTACAATCTCGCCTGACTCAACGTGTGCAATGCGAATCTTCTTCTCTTCCTTGTCGTCGGAGCCAGCTGTGATGTAGCTGCCATCAAATGAGAAGTCCACGCTCTTAACGAGGCCTCCTGTCAACTCCAAGGTTCTCACGCAAATCCATTCCTGTGTATCCCAAAGTGAAACCAACGCGTCTCCTCCACCAGCTGCCAGGTATTCGCCGCTAGGTGACATGGAGACAGCATAACATGCAGAAGTATGGGCGTTTAGTGTGAGAGCGTTTTCGAACGACGGATAGCGTAGTAATCTAACGCTTCCATCACCAGCCGTGGAGTAAAGGTGGTTACCAGACCAATCAAAGACACACTGGTTGGTCTGGAGGGGCTGGCGGTGCTCGGAGATGATACTAAGAGCTGCTCTATCGACATTGACGAGCAGATTGTCCTACAGAAAAGTCAGTACATGGCCGAAACAAAGGCTAGCCTACTAACCTTTCTTCCTACGACGATTTCATTGCCATCTGGTGTCCATGCAAGCGTAAAGGGCTGCTCGCCGACCTTGACCTCTCCCACACTAGCCTTTGAGCGAATGTCCCAGAATCTGACCATACCATCGGTACCGCAGCTTGCAAGCTCATTCTCATTGATGGGGTGGAAAGATACGCGTTCGAGATTGGTCAAGGGAGGCGCATTGGGTGTACGGAGCTCGGTCGAGTTCTTAACGTTAGTCTTCTCGGGATTCCATATGCGCAACGTCTTGTCTGCAGCTCCCGTAGCGATAAAAGTTCCAGAGGCGTTCCACGATATCGAGCGGATGTAGTGCGACGACGACACAGCGGCCGGGCGCACGCTGTCTTGGTAGACGGATGTCTTGAGTTTCTTAAACGCCGCCTCGAAGTCGTCTTTCTTGATAGGACGCGCGCGGACTGGGGGAGGCATCTTGGCTGTACCGTAGCTGGTTCAGCTTGCGGTTGGTGGTTGAGACTTTGGTCATGACGCGAAGCTCCAGTCTCACGGGCGGACCGTGCTTTCCCCAGCATCTACTTCCGCCATCGTACCTGAAATGAACCCAACGAGAGGTCACGCAACAAAAGTATTTTTGTAAACTTCAAAAATAGAGCTCATGATTACTATGTATCATATGGTGTCTGTGCATCAGACATAATCTTATATCTCTTGCATCAATGTAGTCGCTCGGTATGAGTCTGGCCTCGGAAGCTATTAATAACATGACTTATTTTCAAAGTATTCTAACAAATGGAAGGTAAGAGAATAGAAACGCAGGTAACGAATCTTTGGTGAGTAAAAGCTGGTTTTGATAGAGTGTTCTAAAACTTAGGCCGCACTCCTGCGTAATTACTATTATATTAAGACATGCCAACACCTTCCTACGTGACTCATGAGAAACTCGGGCAAAAATATACATAACAGCAGGGATTCCCCAGGAGTCCCCCATCTAATTACTGATCCGTCGGCATACTTCTTGTATAGAGCAGATCGGACGGAATGACGTGTTATCACTTGTTCTACCACTACATAAACCGGGGACTTTTCCTGTCCCCGGTTTATGCATACAAGGACGACGCCTCTTTCTTAACGAGTAGAGTGATTGATTCCCGTGCCTTGCGTAGATCTGTTACTGTATCAGTACTTAAAGCGCTTATTTACTAGAGGCTATTGGAGCGATTTTGACCCCAAGTGTCGCCATCAATACTATGTGTGACTTATTCTTGCTACTTCGGATGCTTAAGCAGAATCATGCTATTGCCTAGACTACTGTGCTTCTGCCCGTTGAGTATATACGGTATGGGAACTACTCTTATTAGTCTGTGTTGCAAAGTCCAGCGCTAAAACTCCACAGTAAGCTGACATGCCGATACGTTGCGCTCTAGGTCTCTTGGGCCTGCCCTTTCTAGTAAAACTAATCAATAATACGATATAGTTTTATATTACTTGGTGCTGAACTGAAACCACAACCCTCACCGCTCTTATTGTATTCTGCACGTTGATTTCCCAAACTGCTGTACCCATTCAAGTAACCCTTGTGTGAGTAGTCGTATTCGATTTGGAGTCACGGCAGTAATGGGTGCATTATTATTCAAGTAAAACTTCACCAACTTCACCAACTAGTAGAAACACAATTCCTTCCACCATTTGCTAGTTGAAGACTTCCATAATGACTGTTACTCAGACGATCACTGCAGAACTCGATGCATTTAACGAGTATGTTAACTTTGCAAAGAAATATTCACTGTTCTATCCAGAACTGTATAAAACGGTGTCAACAAGCGATGGCGATTTAAATATTCCAGTCACTGATCACGCGAAATACTGGGTTGGAAATGAATATCTCAATAGTAAAGTAATGACAGGAACTCACATCGATGGTATTGTTCTTCGGACAGGAGGTATATGCAGTAACTTGCTTTTTAGTTCCTAACTTACATAAAACTAGGCACTACAAGTAGGCCAAAGTTCACGGCTATCTCCCAAATTGAGCTTCAAAGGTCGGTCGATATTGTAGCCAACCAAATGGTCTCTGCTGGCCCAGCAGCCCGGAGGTCGGTTTGGCAAACTCTTTTACGCTGGCGATTGCTATGGCTCGCTCCTTTATCAAATACTCAGCATCATGGCACTTCCGATACCTGTAATCCAAGTATCAATAGGTGGTTCCTTAGCACCGGAATTCATGGAACATTTGATCAAGGAATGCAATGTCAATGCCCTTGGATCGACGCCGACTGCCTTGGCATACTTGGCAAATTGGTGTCTCTCTGCAGAAAAGACTTGCCCGGAAATCCGTCTGGTTTTGTTTGCTGGGGAACCGTTATTTTCAGACCAGAAGTCTTTGCTACAATCTGTCTTTCGAAACGCAAAGTTTACAAGCTTCCGCTACGCAAGTACCGACTCTGGTATTGTAGGAAAACCAGTGGATCTTACAGATCCCCGAGTTTACCAAGTTTCTCCTGGAATCATTGCAGAGGTATGCACAGACATTGAAAAAGGGGAGTTTCGTCAAGAGAACGGAGTAGAAGGAAGTTTGGTTATCACGAACCTTCTTCGAAGGCTTATGCCAGTAGTTCGTTATCCAACGGGTGATAGGGTCGAATGGGTTGGTTACAAGGCTGGGATATTTCGTCTTCTTGCGCGAGATAGTCATTCTTTACGTCTTGGACCCGTTTCAATTGATGTGCAAGACATACGGAAGATCGTGCCTGCGGCCCTCTCAGGCATCAAGATTGTAGCCTTACAGGCTGCGATATTACGTCAAGGTGCGAACGACTTACTTCAGTTCCGAATAGACGCCGAACCCACCGATGAAAAAGCTGCAGAGCTACTTATCAGGGCACGCTTGTACGAGGAACGACCAATGCTCGCAGAACATGTACTTTTAGGGTATATTGCAGAGCCTGGAGTCCGCTTCATGTCAATCTCTGAGATGAAAGTGAATGATGCAATGGGGAAATTGCCGCAAGGTGTAGATCTTCGCGGGAGTAGCTGAGAGATCAACTGAGTGTTCTTATCTACTCTAGTTCAGTGTGTAGATTGTCAATTGATATATATTAACCCTGCGAAAATATAACTAGGACCAGAGTTTGGCAAATCGGAAGCTCCAAAGTATTGCTCCATATCTAGGAAACTACCTTTGAGCTTCAGAGCTTATAAGGACCAGCAGAATTGAGATCCAGATTCATCTACGCCGACATGCTATGAGGCGCCCATGGGTACAGGCTTTAGCGAGCTCAGGTGATCTAGTTGTACAATAATGGTCCAATAGTTACCGTAACAAACTCGACGCCGTGCCACCCGCGGAAGATGCTGTAAACGATTAAGCCACACGTCAATACTTCCTGAAACTTGATCGCCTTTTCTTTCCTATTGAGTAGTGATGCCCGATAGCCGCCTTACTGACAGCAGTTAGGTTTGCCCGGGGCGGGCTGGCCCGCCAAATATGAAAGCAATCGGTTAGGCTGCCAAGAAGCAAGTGCAAGGCCGAATATCACCTCCGCGCAGATCCTCAAGACCACCTTGTTACTCTACTGTAAATATAATTTACATACAGTCTAATTAATGGCTGTTATAGACGTTTGATATGATTGTTCAGCCTTGTTGTCTGTTCTGACGTTATCTTCCCTTTTACTTTAGCTGTGAGCCCCTTGGCTTTGCATTAGGCTCTCTAGCTTGTGATACATGTAGAAGCAATGACTCGGAGAAAGAGGGCGCTAGCGAAATATTCCGCCCCTGCATTATCGGGTAGGTAGGCAGGCTTAGACGACGTAAGGCAGACAGAGGAGTATGCGTTTAGCCTCTTCAGGATGTGTGTGCATCCCTCTGATCCGTCCTCTAATCCGTTCTCCTGGTACTTTGAAGCTTCCACTTTACTCTATGTGATGGTAGCAAACAGAAACTTCATCTTCAGCCTCACTGTCCCTACCTGCTATCCTAATTCACTATCATCGATCGATATGGCAAAACCACATTGGTCATGGGCGAGACATATCTACTTCCCTATCACAACTATTATCCTGCTTAGTGCAGTACTGATCTGGGCACAATCATATGATGGAGATCCCTCCAACTTAGCACGTTCCAAATTTCAAGATCCATCGAGGATTAGCCCCATTACTACAGGCCCGACACTAGAACCATCTTTACTACCGTTACCTCGGGATGTCCGATTGCGCCCTCGCGATGTCACGACCGTTTCTGTCGACGGCTACGACTACCAAGGCTGTGTGGGCGATGACGGCAATAAACGTGTTTTGGGCGGGCCTTCAACTACCATTGATTCCTTAAAGCCCACTTTGTGCGGCAACTTGTGAGTTGAATTCTCTTATTACACCTAAGAGATCAGAACAGCCTGGAGGATTACCTCCGTAACCTAAAGTGCGAACGGTCGTAGTGACGACCGCATCCTGAATACAGTATTTAAGGAGTTGGATCAGGAGCGCTAACAGAGAACAGCTGCTCACGGTTGGGCTACACAATCTTTGGTGTCCAATTCGCAAAACAGTGCTACTGCGGCAATGTCCTAGCCACAACAACTATGACTACGCCACCGAGCTGCACCACACCCTGCGCCGGCGACTCGAACGCCGTATGCGGCGGCTTTTACGCAATGAATGTGTATAGCGCAACGATCACCTTGGATACTGTCACCGATACCAGTACAATGACGGTCTCTCCGGTTGTATTACCAACCGCTACCGCCTCATTAACCACTATCGTTTCCTCATCATCTGCGACCTCTAGTACTCAAGCACCTAGACCAACATCAAACAACGATGTCACTCTTCCTAAAGCCGCTATCATCGGCATTGGTGCGGGATCTGCCCTTGGTGCGGTACTGATTTGTGCTGTAATCTATTATATCTGGTTCTATCGGCGTCGCCAGAGGTCTCGTAAAATCTCCAATGAGGCAGCATCCTCAGCAGGGCAATGGCCACCAGTATCAGAGCAGGGAGGATCAGGTGGACCAGGCAACGAGGCAGCTATGGCAAAGCAGCCCTGGGCGATATCAGAACACAGTTCAAGAGATTTAAGGGGACTTGGGGAAAATCCCAGGCAAGGATTTCTGGTGGAAGCTCCTGGGGACTATAGGCAGACGCATGAGCTTCCAGAAGGGAGGTGAAGCGTTGAATGAGTGACAACCCACGCAAAACACATCACGAAGCTACGTAGGTCAAAAAAAGGAATTCTTTTTCTCCGCAGCTGTAAATCTGCAAGTATCCAGATACGCAGAGCTGCTTGAACACCATTGTTCGCACACAGAAAGACACAAAGATGTCAAAAGATATTTCTTGGATGCTGTGATATACGATACAGGTGGATGGCGCACTTTTGCTAATCGCCCACTAAACTCTACCTACGTACATAATGCTATCCGACCCCTGACTAGCAGTATTGATTATCTATGAGGGATATTTTCAGATCAAAATCAGATTGTACAACTTAATTGTATTTGAGGCGAGTACTCACGGAGTAACTACGCAAAACCATATCTCTACCCACTTACGCACGCTGTATAGAGGTAGTGAAAACTTAGAAGAAAGGTCGAGGGTATACTAGCAACACAAACGTATCTTTTTGTGTCTAGTGCCAGGGATGTAGGAGTGTGGGTGCAGAACTAGTATCTTGCAATTATATATTATATATAAGAGTGATGATGATAGACGTGATGCTGATTCAATCCGGTAGTAGTCTGCCCTCTCTTACTGCTTGCTCTGAGCGCCCTCCTTTTGCATGCCTTCACATCCAACCAAGTTGCCTGCCTTTTCCTCAAGACTTCCCATGCCTTGTTGTTGTGGGTCGCGGTTTGCCGATGCTGCCTTCATGGCTTCGACGGCGTGCTCCTTGTCCGAGGCGCCTGATGCCTTCCATGGCTCGCTGCCCGTTACATTTCCGATGGTCTCCTTCACGCTAGTTAGTATACAGTGAAGGGATAACAGTATGCCACAAAGAGACGTATGTAGTACTTACTTCAGCGGCGCCCTTGATATACTGGGCGTGGCTGGAGACGAGGCCGGGCTGGTTTGGTGCGGCAGACATGATATTGTATTTGAGGAAGTTGTGTAGTTAATAGGATGCGTGATGAATCAGAGTGGTATTCGTATAGTAGAGCAGAGATGGATACAAAGTACAATCATTACTGGCGGCCACGGGAGACTATATGGGACAGCTGGTAGTTGACGTCATCGAGACTACATCATCGATCCGTGACAGACGCGCAGTCACGCGTGTGCGTGGACGAGAGGCGTGGACCCTGCATTTGCTACTACCATCCCAGTTGCACATCAAACCACCGATCTTGGCCTAGTAGTCTTCGTCTGCTTTTGAGATGCTGCTGTTCACACCCTCGATACGACGATCATCTCGCCCCACAACAGCCTACGGAGTCAAGTATTTCCAAGTGAGCTTAAATCCGACGATTAGCATCGGCAATAATCATGCACAGATCATTGGCTGAGGGTTGCACCACTGCAAACTGTCTTGATAAGCAAGACGTCTAGACGAGAAAAAAAACTACCTCTCGTGGTGAAACTGGAAGGTGGAAATCTACCTCGGCACCTTACAAATCATTCCTATGGCGTGCTGCACTACCAAACGTTTAAATAAATCCTTACTTAGAGGACTTTTTTGAACAAAACTGCATCCTCTCCTTCGAATCCAGACTCCGACCTCTTCGCCAAGTGTAACTGAAAATCCCCCCAAAAATGGCACCCCAAGATTACAATCACGGCGTACCAGGCCTGCCCTACTTCACGCCCAAACACAACACAAGTCCTGGCTCCATTCCTCCCTCAAGCAAGCAAGATGCTCCGGTTCCAACGCTCTTCACGCCCCTCACTATCCGTGGAACCACACTCCGAAACCGTATCCAGGTGGCCCCCATGTGCCAGTACAGCACAGCATCTGAAGGCCCTTCAACTGGTGCATTGACCGATTACCACATTGCCACCCTGGGCCACTACGCCCTCAAAGGAGCCGCTTTGGTATTCATTGAAGCCACTGGCGTCCAGGCCAACGGCCGCATCTCGCCAAACTGCCCTGGCCTCTGGAGCGACTCGCAAATTCCCGCGTTGCGACGAGTCTCTGATTTCATCAAGAGCCAAGGAGCTCAATGCGGCATCCAACTGGCTCACGCCGGCAGGAAGGCCAGTACCTGCGCACCCTGGATTGCGGGCTCCCAAAAGACCCAAGGCGGAAAGCGCAAAGTGAGCGTCAAGGCCGACGTCGACGCCGCGGGGTGGCCCATCGACGTTGTCGGTCCCATGGGCGGCCAAGAATGGGTATGGGACAACCTACCAGCCGACGACGAGAACAGCGGCTACTGGGCCCCCCGCGCCCTCAGCGAAGCCGAGATCCAAGAGCTCGTTCAAGACTGGGCCGCCGCCGCCCAGCGCGCCGTCAAAGCCGGAGTCGACGTCATCGAAATTCACGGCGCACACGGCTACCTCATCCACCAATTCCTCTCCCCCGTCACCAACCAGCGAACAGACCAGTACGGCGGTTCCTTTGAAAACCGCACTCGCCTCCTCATCGACATCATCAAGGCCATCCGCGCAGTCATCCCAGACTCCATGCCCTTGTACCTCCGCATCAGCTCCACAGACTGGATGGAAGAAACGGACCTCGGAAAGAAACTTGGCAGCTGGGACGTCGAAAGCTCAATTCGCCTCGCCAAGCTCCTGCCCGCCCTCGGTGTCGATCTCCTCGATGTAAGCAGTGGAGGCAATCACCCCGAGCAGCGCATCAATATGTTCGAGTCCAAGGACTACCAGACGAGGATCGCCGCGCAGATCCGTAGCGAGCTCAAGAAGGAAAATCTCAACTTGTTCATCGGGGCTGTAGGATTGATTACTGAAGCCGAACAGGCGAGGGATATCGTTGAAGATGGTGCTGCTCCAAAGGCTGGGGACGAGGAACTCGCAAAGGAGGCACAGGCTGCGGTTAAGGTTACAGAGGGTAAGGAGCCCTTGGCTGATGTCGTGCTGGTTGCGCGTCAGTTTATGAGGGAGCCCGAGTGGGTGCTGCGTGTTGCCTGGCAACTGGGTCTTGATGTTGCGTGGCCAAACCAGTTTTTGAGGGTTAGGTTTCCTAAGCTGTGAGGGAGGAAGTAGGGATTTTTTTTTTAGAAATGAATAAGGTAGAGATATCCTAGAGACGAATTTTTAAACGAAGAATATAGAGCAATGGATAGAACTGTTATCTTTCCGCTTGGACTCTGTTCAAATCCCCCCCATCCTTTGGAAAAGCACCTGAAATACCCTCAATCAAGGCCACGGCGGATTCTCAATCCTCCTAAAGCACGCCACAAACTTCAACCCCTTATTCCTCTCCACCTTCTTGCCCTCCTCAGTCTCCACCCGCATCGCCTTGACACACTCATCCATGCCCTCGCCATCCTCACCCTCGCCCTCCTCAAACCGTTTCTCAACCCGCTCAAAACTCGGATGCTTCTCAAAATGCTCCTTCATCCACTCGTGCAGATCCTGCACATCGGTAATCGTGTACACAACGCCACCGGGACGCAGTACGTAGGCGTATTCCGAGTTGAGCGTGTACGACACGATGCGGGCCTTGTGCTTGCGCTGCTTGAAGTGGGGATCAGGGAAGCAGAGAAAGATCTTGGCGAGTTGGCCTTTTTGGAAGAAGTTGGGTAGGAATTTCATCGTGTTGGCGCGGATGCAAGATGCGTTTTGGTAGCCGTTGGTTGCGGCGTTTTGGATGCGCAGGGCGCGGACTTTTTCTTGCACGTACTCTGTGACTGATGTGCGGATTTCCATGCCTGAATGTTGGTGTTAGTATAACGCATACTGCTCTGCTGTGTAGATAATAACGGGAAGGCGAAAAGAGAAAATAGATCTCCAAGACGAAGGAGAGTTTTGTAGTACCTAATATCAATGTATCGGGAAACTTTGGCGCAAGGGCAAAAAGCAGGCCACCGAACCCACACCCAATGTCTGCAATCTCGACATTCTTCGTCACCTCGTTGAGTTTCCGTTGCTCTTCTACGCTCACGTCATGTGACTCGCTCGCCGTCTCTCCTTCTGTTGCTTGCTTCTGATGTTTGGCGTAGGCGGGATACAGGCTGGCCCAGTCCATATCTGCGGGGCTCTTGGGACTGCGCCATGTCAGCAGCTGAAACATGACGACAAAAAAAAAAGAATCACGAAGCCACCGTACTATGTGAGAGAGTGATCCGAAAATGGGTTAGCATGGGCACGTTGTCTGTAGAATTTCTTCTTTGGCAGGGCTGCATTTTGCTCATCGGCCTGCAACGACTTCTTGTACTCCTCGCGCCTCGTGCGCTTTGCTGGTTCGCCTGGCATGGTGACTTCTTTTCTGGGCGTATGTACAAAAGTCGGCGGACAGACACAGTCGGGTCAGTCAAAAGGGAAATGCAGGTGCTGAGGTAATGGTAAATGGGTCACCACCTATCACGAAGCGAGGCCCATGTGGATCAAGCTTTTTTCACTAGCTCCAGGGTCGCTGCTGGCCCACGACGTGTGGAGGAACACAGCCGTTGGCGCCACAGTGCGTGCACAGATTCCATAGGTGACGTAATTCCGCCTCAATGTCTTAAGCTCCGTTGCTACAGAAATATGTACGGCCGTCTCGCACGCTGCATACGGTCCGTGGCCAAACTGATACCATACAACAAAGCCGATACCCAGAGTGCGCCCATATGCTAAATCCATCCCAAAAAAATGCAAATTCGTGTAATCATTAACATCATCGGAACTCAATGGCACCCTGACACCCAAAATCTTGGACGTGTTCTAGTTGGAGCTTCTGGAACCTGGAGTCTTGTTAGCTGCGTCCTGGCTAGGGTGTCATGGCCCACACTTACTTCTCGCTCTTAGCATGGAAGTAGATGCCCTCAATGCCGCCAGACATTTGATTAAAGCAGATGTAGTAGAAGCCCTCAAAACTTGCGCCACTTATTGTCCGGACTCGGTGGTCCGGTACAAGGAAATACTCTTTCCAGCGCATGAAAAGATGCTCCTTGTGCATCCAGTCCTTGGTCACCAGCTCAGGGCGCGACAAGTTCTTGGACAGTGGCTTATAAGCAGGGAATCGAGCCCAATGTTGGCGGTCAACCTTCTCGTTGGAGCCCCATTCGGGATGCTGTGTAATGAATGTGTATTTGCTTCCGATGATCTCGCCCTCAAAGTACGTGGTCAAGCTGGGATGATCCTCGGTTAATCCTGTCGACGAGTTAGTCTTCGCATCCAGGGTCACCATGGCAGTAGAACGGGTACATACCTTTGATGCGCAAGTATCCACACATGAAGGACTCACGCATATCGACATGTTTTATCTCGACTTCGACTTCGTATTTTTGACGATCGGACGTTTGACTGCCCACAAAGCGACTTCCGGGTCGGAGGAGGGATGACGAGGAGTTTGGTAGAAACTGTTCTGCTATCAGCTAAACTCATCAGATGCATGGTGTCGACGCACCCTATGCGCAGGGAATGGCGACGAGATGTGGTTGGCGAGAAGCGAAACGGGCGTAATGGCAGACTGTGGCGATGCCTGCGATGTGCGCTGCTCTTCGGAGCCGTCATCGGTTGCAGTCATGGGCGTGGGAATGTCCCGGGCTGGGGTCTCGATATCGGCGGTCGAGGGCTTGCTGTGGGTATCCGCTGGCGTCTGGCCATGTTCTGGAGAATCCTGGGGAGGCGGAGTGGGCTGCTGCATGGGCGCATGGGATGCACGACTGGCATCGCTGCTGTGGCTCGACAGTCGCAGCTGGTTCAATTCTTGTGCAGTAATGGAGCGCGATTCGTCTGGGGGACAGGTCGCGCGGCCGGCGATGCTCTCGTGCTCCACCGACGGAACCATGGCATCATCCGGTGTCGGCATCGTCCGCTCGAGTGGGGCGATGGTTTCACAGGGAGGGAGGCTGATTAAGCACACATGGGACGAAACAACGATGGGAGGGGCGGGTGGACAGTATAGTAGGAAGTTCAGGGTTCAAAAAGTCGTGGCGAGGAGATGCATGCCCGGGCTGGAACGGTGACTTGGACTCGGCGGCGGACGTGTCTAGGCGATGAGTGGATCCAAGGCCTGCGCCTATGTTCGCGGGGAAAGACGCTAGCCTCACGTGGCATGACATGGGGCCCAAACATTCAACCACGCCCATGGCCAGCTCCATTGCACCGGAACACGCATGCAAGTACGTCAACTTTGATGGATAAATTCGCAGACGTGCGTCTATCTAGAATAACAAAACCTTATCCGGGCACGGGGCCTGCATGTCGTTGGTCAGAGTGCCAGTAGCTCCCTCGCCAGCATGCGTCCAACACCAACGTCTGCACGCCCTCTTACGCAGAGCTGGGTATAGTTGGATGCCGCCAGCTGTGGACATATGTTCGTTGATTCACTGCAATCCATGTGTCTGAACCTCTATCAGATGCAAATAAGAATGCGTGCGGTCTGCTGTGGTCGTGGTGACAACCCTTCTCCCGGGATCAGCGAACCCACAAGCCACGCAACCAGCCGTTATTAAAAGCTTAGATTGGCTTGATCTGTACCAGTGTCAGAAAATATACATGACGTATCCGAGAGTGCACTTACCTTGAAGTGGAGGGCTATCAGGGAAAAGACAAGGGCCTTGAGATCTTGGACCAGGTAGTAGAAAACACGAAGGCCTTCTGGATCCGATGATTCTGAGACATCTTGCAGCGATCCAATTTTCGCAGTCTGGCATTGTCAGTGTGCTGTGGGTTGATGTATCATGAGGCACCTACTTCAAAGGAGATGTGCTCGCTTCCTAATCGAATTTCCAGCTCTTGACGACCGTCCTTGTTCTTTTGAGGCCACTTTGTGTCATCTTCTCTAATCATCAAATTAGCACAATGATTTTCTCGGTGAATCTCCATTAGTGCCGTACTTGAGGATTTCGCTTTCTTTGACAATACGCTTGATCTCAGCCACCAAGGTGTCGCTGACACACACTGACAAATTTAGTAAGTTTTCGTCGTAGGGATTTGGCTCTTCATACTCTCTTTTCGGATCAGTGAGTCGTTGCGGTAGTTGGAGTTGTTTGCATAGCGTGCAGATGCGCTGCGGCCGTCTCCAAGAACACGAAAGTCAAACTCTGCACCATGTCAGCGCTTCGTCTCCATTAGCCATTCCAAGGCAATCACCGACCCAGAAACTCGTGTCCGAAGCGGCCTTGATGACCAGAGCTGCCAAAGCGTTAGTGACAAGCACGTGCTGGAAGTGCAAGTAGGCTGATGTACTAGTATCGCAAGTAAAATGGCTCGTTGGTGCTCATGGCTGCGGTCGCTCGTGTTCGAGGGAGACTCTGCCTTGTGTGATATTTATGTACGCGTCGGTTGGGTAGTTGGTGTTGAGTCGTCGCCGCGTTCACGATCTTCGGTGGAGCACTCTACTAGTGTGAGGTGGTCTGTGCTACGACCATTTCTCGAGCAGACACCTGGACGTATACACATGAACCCCGACAACGGAAGCGCTGTACCTTGGGAAGCAAAGAAGCCACCTCTCCGCCCAAGGCCACTCCATATCCTCATCCATTCCGCCCGGCCGCGGCCACATCAGCCCGCACAACGCTCCCTACCACCGCACTCGATCAAAACACGTAGCATCCCACTTATTCTCGACACCCAGGGAAAGTGAGCATTGACGGCCGCCACGAGAACCACGCCATTGTAGCTGGATACTTCAAGACTCACAGGAACCCGCCTATACTATTCACGCGCCATCATGGCGACCTTTCTAGAGAATTCGTACAGTCTGGTACGAACACCTGGCAGTGCGTGGAGCTGGGCGAAGCTGACGGAGCGCAACAGGTGCACCAGGACAATGCAGCCGATGTTCCCGCCCAGAATGAGCTCAAGACTGCCCTCGAGAAGGGCAGCGATGAGCAGAAGATTGAGACCATGGTGCGCCCTCGCAATTGCAACTGCCCCGCCTTGGTCCAGCTGGCCGTCTAACAACCCGACAGAAGAAGATCCTGTCCATCATGCTCAATGGCGACCCTCAGACAGGGCTCCTCATGCACATCATCCGATTCGTCATGCCCAGCAAGTCAAAGCCGCTAAAGAAGCTCATGTACTTCTTCTTCGAGGTGTGCCCAAAACACGACGCTCAGGGCAAGCTACGTCAGGAGTGGATATTGGTCTGGTAGGTGTTTCTGTGTGCGGGATACAAGACCGAAGGGATATGACCGCTGACAATGGTATAGCAATGCGATTCGATTCGACTTGCAGGCTCCCAATGAATACGTACGAGGAAACACATTGCGCTTTGTGTATGGATACCGACAACACTTGCTTGAGCACTGCTGATGCGTTGGACAGAACTAAGCTTCGGGATGCGGAACTTGTAGAGCCATTACTACGTAGGTGTTGTAGCAGATGCAGTTCCAGGCGCTATGCTGACCGCAATGCTAGAACCGGTGCGCCAGTGCCTCACACACCGACACGCATACGTCCGAAAGAATGCAACCTTTGCGATTGCATCCATCTTTACACACCTCCCCGAGCTCATGCCAGATGCGCCCGATCTCCTCGTAACGTTCTTGGACGACGAAAACGATCCAACATGCAAACGCAATGCATTCGCCGCCCTCACCTCCGTCAGCCATGACAAGGCCCTCGAATACTTGAGCACAGTCTTTGATGCCATACCCAACCACGAGGAGCTTCTATTGCTCGCAGAATTGGAGTTTATTCGCAAGGATGCTATTGTCAACCCTTCAAACAAGGCACGCTATCTCCGACTGATATTCGACCTCCTTGAGTCGCAAGTATCGACAGTCATCTACGAGGCCGCACATGCGCTCACCACACTCACGAGCAACCCAGTCGCGGTCAAGGCGGCCGCTGGAAAATTTGTCGACTTGGCCATCAAGGAACCGGATAACAATGTCAAATTGATAGTGTTGGAGCGGGTCGATCAACTACGGCATAAGAATGAAGGTGTCCTTGATGACTTGACCATGGAGATTCTTCGTGTTTTGTCCAGTACCGACTTGGATGTTCGCAAAAAGTCACTGGGTATCGCCATGGAGATGATCTCGAGCAGAAATGTTGAAGAGGTTGTCCTCCTGCTCAAGAAGGAGCTGATGAAGACGGTGGATGAACAGTACGAGAAGAACTCTGAGTACCGGTCACTGCTCATCTCTTCGATACACTCGGCTGCCATCAAGTTCCCAGAGGTCGCCGCCAGCGTTGTCGGATCGCTCATGGACTTTATCTCGGATGTCAGCAGCAACGCCTCTGCGGTCGACGTCATTTCATTCGTGAAGGAGGTTGTCGAGCGCTTCCCCGACCTCAGAGTCTCCATCATTGAGCGACTGGTATCGACGCTTGGTGAAGTACGCGCTGGCAAAGTCTACAGAGGTGTGCTCTGGATTATTGGAGAGTTTTCTCTGGAAGCCAAAGACATCAGGGACGCCTGGAAGGGCATCCGATCATCACTTGGCGAGATCCCGATTCTTGCCTCTGAGCAAAGGTTACTTGACGAGGCTTCGGAAGGCAAAGACTCGTCTGACCAAGTCAACGGGCACGCAAAGGCAGCTGCTCCGACCGGATCGCGAAAGGTGCTTGCTGATGGAACATATGCAACCGAAAGCGCTCTTACATCATCGGCTGCCGCCAAGGCAAAACTCGAAGCTGTCAAGAACTCGCAGAAGCCTCCGCTCCGACAACTTCTCCTCGATGGCGACTACTACCTTGCTACAGTTCTGTCGAGTACCCTAACTAAGTTGGTGATGCGACATGGGGAGATCTCGACGGATGCTGCACGCACAAACGCCCTTCGTGCTGAGGCCATGCTGATTATGATCTCCATTATCCGTGTAGGTCAATCACAGTTTGTCAAGACCCTGATTGACGAAGACTCTGTCGACCGTATCATGTCATGTGTGCGCTCGCTGTCAGAGTTTGCGCAAAGAAAGGAAATTCAAACAGTTTTCCTCGAGGACACACGGAAATCATTCCGAACAATGGTACAGACGGAAGAAAAGAAGCGAGCGGCCAAGGAGGCTTCAGAAAGAGCCAAGTCAGCTGTTAACGTTGATGACGCCTTCAACATCCGCCAGCTGAAGAAGAAAGACTCGGACGGCATTGATGAGATCGATCAAGACTTGGAGAGAGCCACCGGAGGTGATAGCGCGACCGAGGATCTCACATCGAAACTCAGCCGTGTTGTACAGCTCACGGGTTTCTCTGATGCGGTGTACGCGGAAGCTTACGTCAAGGTAACGCATAATGTTGCTAGTAGGGCAAAGGCATGTGCTAATACTTGCAGGTCCATCAATTTGACATTGTACTCGACGTGCTTCTTGTGAACCAAACGACCGAGACGTTGCAGAACCTTACAATTGAATTTGCGACACTGGGCGATCTCAAGGTAGTCGAAAGGCCTTCGACGCAAAATGTCGGTCCTCACGACTTCATCAACATCCAAGCGACGATCAAGGGTAAGAGAATTGTGCCTGTGTTGAGACGAGCTTGAAACGCTGACTTGACTAGTTTCATCGACGGACACTGGCGTCATTTTTGGAAACATCATCTACGAAGGGTAAGTACAATAGCGTGGTGGTTGATGAGGGGCTAGGCTAATGCATAACAGTGAAAAGGGTGTTGACTCGAATGTCGTTATTCTCAACGACGTGCACGTGGACATTATGGACTACATCAAGCCAGCACAATGCACCGAGACGCAGTTCCGCACCATGTGGACCGAGTTTGAATGGGAGAACAAGGTCAATATCAACTCCAAGGCCAAGAGTCTGCGCGAGTTCCTGAACCAGCTCATGGCAAGCACCAACATGAGCTGCCTAACACCAGAAGCATCAATGAAGGGCGACTGCCAGTTCCTATCGGCGAATCTGTACGCAAGAAGCGTTTTTGGTAAGTCCCGCTTCCCCTCGCACTATTGGCAATGGCTAACCCAGTCCAGGTGAGGATGCTTTGGCCAATCTGAGCATAGAAAAGGAAGGAGACAACGGGCCCATTACCGGCTTTGTGCGCATACGCAGTCGCTCGCAAGGCCTTGCACTGAGCCTGGGATCACTGAAGGGTCTCAACAAGGTTGGCGTAGCATGAGCGGGTGTTTACATATGAGAGGCTTGCAGAAAAGGTATAGGGCTTACTCGACGGGTGGGCTAGCATGGCTCGAAAATGGGCTACGTGATGAGAGACTAAGGTTAATATGGCTTTGGTAGCGAGAAGACGAGAATAAATCAGTTCACCATCAGTGTTGGCCAATCAGCAGTGGGCCTCGGCTGAGCAACGCAGGGTCCATTGGCCCATTCCCTGTCTCCTGTTTAGCATCAGACCCGCCCGTCTGATCCGCGCGTCCACGCATCTGAGCGCGACCGAGCGACCAACATCAGCCTCTAGTTAATACAGCCTGTCGCAGGCACTCGCTGCTTGAACTTTGCGTGCAGCATGCTGTGTGACCTCCGTACAATTCAGCGATAACCATGGCCTCCACTGCTGGTGCAGGCGATGCCTTTACAGAACCCACCGTCCCTCTGATTCCTGATGACGCTCCCGTGCAAGCACCGCAAGCATCAGAGCCCCACGAGCGCATCAATGCGCCAGACTCACTCGCTGTAAACAGAGATGCTTCGCTAACTCTGGGCACCGATTCCCTCGTTGTTTTGGGTATGATGCAGTCTACAGGGTCTCAGTGAACCCCTTATGGCTGACAGTTGACAGACGAAGCCCTCGTGGATACCAAAACCGCCAATTGCTGTAATCTGCCTCTTCCTGGCAGTACGCACCACCTCTGCAATGCACAAGCGCACAGCATCCGCTGACTTTAACAGAGAAGAAAGCCACTCGCTCAATACCCTTTTATAACATTCTCTGGGCCGAGCTCGCAGACGGCGACCATATTACTATTCAATATGCGCAGACGGTATCCAACAAATCCGTTCGCCCAGCGACAATCAGCTACCATGTCGATAAGCCCGATAGCCAGTTGGTACAGGCATGGATAGAGAAACTCTTAGATCGCGCATACGGAGCGTCGCAACGGCGAAAGCGGATCAAGGTACTCGTCAATCCGTTTGGGGGACAGGGCGGCGCCGTCAAGATGTACAACAAGCAGATTGCGCCCATCTTTGCTGCTGCAAGATGCGAGCTGGACGTGGAGAGGACGACGCACAACGGACATGGTGTAGAGATTGCACAGAACATGGATATTGATGCATTCGATGTCGTGGCGTGTTGTTCTGGAGATGGCATACCACATGAGGTCTGGAATGGGTTGGGCAAAAGGCCAGACGCTGCAAGAGCCCTGGCCAAGATGGCTGTCGTTCAACTACCATGCGGTTCAGGCAATGCCATGAGTCTCAACTTCAACGGGACGAATGATCCAAGCATAGCTGCCTTGGCCATTGTCAAAGGTCTACGCATGTCGCTAGATCTCTCGTCAGTGACCCAGGGCGGCCGGCGCACACTCTCTTTCCTTTCCCAGTCCCTCGGTATCGTCGCCGAATCCGATCTCGCAACAGAAAACCTGCGATGGATGGGCAGCGCCCGCTTCACCTGGGGTATCTTGATGCGACTCCTCAGCAAAACCGTGTACCCCGCCGACATTGCCGTCAAAGTCGAGTACGACAACAAAGCCGCCATCCGCGAAGTCTACCGCGCCGAAGCCGCCAAACCACCTGGCAGCAACGAAACCGCCACCCTCCCTGCCGCCGACGCAGGCTTACCCCCTCTCAAATACGGCACAAACACCGACCCACTACCAGAAGGTTGGGAACTCATCCCCCACGACAAAATCGGCAACTTCTACGCTGGAAACATCGCCTACATGTCCGCCGACGCAAACTTCTTCCCCGGCGCCCTCCCCTGCGACGGCTGCCTCGACCTCGTCCGCATCCGTGGCGACCTCCCCCGCGTCACCGCCATCAAAACCCTCTTGTCGATCGAAAACCACACCTTTTTCGATCTTGCCCATGTGGATTACCAGAAAGTCAGTGCATACCGCATTATTCCGCGCGACCAGAAGGATGGGTATATTAGTATTGATGGTGAGAGAGTGCCCTTTGATGGCTTCCAGGTTGAGGTGCATAAGGGGTTGGGGACTACGTTGAGTAAGAATGGGCATTTGTGTGAGGCTAAGGGGGTTTGAGAAGATGTGGGATTGATTGTTCTGTGGGAAGTTTTTTTTTTTCGTCGTGTTCGTCGAGATTACTGAGAAAAGAAGTATTTGGGTTGTTGCATTCGTATACCAATTCGTGTTTTTTTTCTCTTTACTCTTTAATTCAAGGCAATCCTTTGTTTTTGTTTTTGTTTTTTCCCTGCGCGTTTTCCATTTCGACAAGTTTGTACAAGTGTGGTGCAATTCATTTTTTCCTTCTTATTTAAATATTATTTTCTTGATTTCTTTCCTGATTTCCGGGGGGGATTTTTTTTAAAAAAAAAATTCAATCTCATCCAATCTTACCCTTGTTTTTTTTTATACTCCGATATTCCTATATACTATAACCCCACCCCACCCCCAGAGCAAGCCGCCCCAACGTCATTCTACTCGTTAAAAATTCATCCAACCACGCACTATGCAAGATTTCTTCCCCCCCCCCACATTTACCCATCCAACCCGCCCTGTTACCACTCTCACCCCATCCCCCCATCCAATCACTTTTTTTCTTCCCAATATCAATACTCTAATTGATAAATTGAACATCAAAGCTTACTCAGCATTTTACAAAAAAAGCTGCTTGGCGCAGCGGAAGCGCGCCGGGCTCATAACCCGGAGGACCTCGGATCGTAAGTTTGACTCGAGCTATCTTAGCAAAAGAGTTCGAATCAGGTAACTGACAATGTGGAATAGGAAACCGAGAGCAGCTAGTAAAATGGTTGATTGACATCTTTTTTTTGTCTCTCTCTTCAGAGATTCATTGATAGGCGAAATATTATTTTTTTGCTTAATCAATGCCAGGAATCTTTACTTTTTTAATTTTCATTTGGACTACCAAGGTGCAAGAAGGTATTGACGCAAAAATAGTGTCTCATTTTGAAGGTATTTACTAAAACCACATACTACCACACGCCATGCTGAACGAATAAAAAACATTCTTTCAGTTTTAATCCCATCAACATCAACAATGAAAAGGTAAATTATAATCCCCCCCACACCACTCCTACTACTTTCCACAGAAAAAAAAAGCAAGCGCCTACGACGCAGTCACAAGCACATAACTCGTAATAGCATCCATACGCTCCTTTGTCAGTTTCAGTCCCACCTTCAACAACTCGGTCGCAACCTCTTGATCCTTCTTCTCCAGCTCCTTGTATTTTTCACGTGTAAGCAACCACGCAACCGAGTCGTTTTCCGCCGCCACAGTACCCGTGCGGTCTGTCTCTGAGAAAAACGGAAGTTCACCACAGGTGGTACCAGGGAGAATGACTTCGAAGAAGCTGCCTTGGTCGAGCTCGTACTCTGTTCGCAGGCGGCCCTTTTCAAGAATGTAGAAACCGTCTGGATCGTCGCCGCGCGAGTATAGTACTGTGCCCGCGGGATACTCCTTGCGCTCAAAGTAAGGTGCGACGGCTTGCCAAAAGTCTTCGTTCTTGGTGGACACGTCTTCAAAAGTCTGGAGGATAATCTTGAGTGGCTGTGCAAAGTTTCGCCAGCGTGGCGGCACAGCAGTTGTCGTGTATTGGGAGGCGTTGTCGGTTATGGAGAAAGTGTCGTCGCCACTCTCACGCATTGTTGAGCGAGCGGCAATGAGGCGAGCACCTCTTCGGGGTGACGAGAATACCGGGTTGAGGGAGCTGGCGCCAAACGAAGTGGGTGAGCCAGGCTCGTGAGTAGAAATATCCTTGGCCCCCGAGATGCTCATGGGTGGTGTCGTTTGTTGCTTAGATGGGCGTCTATTGCAGTGTCTGTGGAACACCTCCAGGAGTTCGTTTTCACACGATTCGAGTGCCGTATTGAGGTCTTCAAAAATCTGGGGTGGCGGGCATTCTTCATCCCCTTCTCCGTCCAGCAGCCCTACGTTCTGCAGAGCACGTCCGACGGGATCAGAAAATGAGATTCCAGAAATGATCATCTTGACGTTCTTGGTGTTCAAGATACGGTTGATACGCTGAAAGCCTTCAGAACTGGAAAAGTCGACATCCGTAACATGAGTGAAGTCGACAATGATGAAGCTGATTGGGTTCCTCTCAAAGTTATCGTCGTCGATCAAGGAGCGCATATACTCCTCGACCGATACAATCGTACCGAAAAACAAGAATCCGCCAAGTTTAATGGCACGAATCTGTCCTCGAACTTTGTTGAGGTACCGCGAATCTGATCGTGGACGGCGAACTGTAGACTCGGCGATCATGCCGCTGTAGGATGCGCGGATGGCTGAATGACGCGAGCTTTGCACAACGTAGCTAACGCATGCAAGGACGATGCCGACAAAGATTCCAACCACAAAGTCGTGGATACCCATGATGAGCACGATGACCAGGATGGTCAGATATTCGAGTTTGTGGCATTTGCCAAAGGTATCCCAAAGGGCTTCTTTCATAAGGTCAATACCTAGGAGGAAAATGAGTGCGCCAACTAGGCAGATGGGGATATAGCCAACCATGGCTGGGCCAGCTAGCCAGACAGCAGTCGTGGCAAATGCGAGCATGACACCAGCTGTACGGCTGTTACCACCGTTGTCGACGAACATGACACTGTTTGCATAGACGAGATAGTTCTATAGATGTTAGCGATGCCGCGAATCACGCGTGTGGCTATCCATACCTGAATGCTACCCAAGCACCCAGAGAGGGTGTTGGAGATGCCGTGGGCGATCAACTCTCGGTTCACATCGAGATTGTCCTCCCTCACAGCTGCACCTAGAGCAGGAACATTGATAGGTACATGAATGATACCGAAAAAGGATAGAGCAAACATAGTGGGAATGGTGCTCACAAGGGCTCCTGCGTCTACACTGCCAAACTCTGTTGGTTTGTTAGCACACTGTCACTGAGAGTTCAGCGAGGCACTTACTAAAGTAGGTGTAGAACCTGTAAAACTGGACACCGGCTTCCGGCAGCTCGAATATCCAGCCCGCATTACGCACAGGCTCCAGATCCTTGTGAAGGATACCCTTGACAACAAGGTAGAAAATGGCAAATACAGAAACGAAGAAAGCAGGCAAGACAAACGGGCTCTTGGATAGCCGCCGCAGTACCATGATCAAAATGGCAAGGGCAAGCGGCAGCGTCCAGAGGTACCAAGTGTCGGAGGAAAAGAGCTTGTGCAGGGTCTCGAGATCATAATTGAGGTTGCCTTCGAGACGAGCTGACACTTCAATGCCAGTCACAATGAGGAAGAAGCCCACTCCGCCAATGCAGCCGATAAGAATGTGTCTTGGGAAGAAGCTGACTAGGTTGCCAAGCTTAAAGGCACCAAGAGCAAGAAAGATGAGACCAGTCAAGATGGAGCTGAGACAGTAGGAGACAATGGTGGTGGCTATGATTGCTTCCGGGGGCTTGCCCTCCATCTGTTCCATGATGGAATATGCCATTTTATGGAAAAAGGGCACAACCTCAATCATTTCAGATCCGACACCGCCCTTGAACACAGACAGTCCTAGAGAGTAGCACAGTTGTGACACTATACAGCTGACAAAGAAAATCGAGATGCCATCTGGGCCCGTGTTGCTGAAAATGGGTGCACCGAGTGGGAACAGAATGTAGCCATAAGACAGCGCATCGAGGAGATTCAGCAGCAGACCGAGGAAGACGGCAGATGTGATCTGAACGCCCTCAATGGCACGTGAAAGGAGAGCATCCTTGGTGTAGTTGTTGGGGTCGGTCAGCGATCTGCCAATGCCCCGGACATGTTCGCGACCAACCTCGAGGGTGTGTGTAAGACGACGAGGTAGGTTCGATTTGGGTCGTGGCGCCCACGAATCATGCGGTATAGATTTGTGCTTTTGCTGAGGGCCTGAGCGCGACAATCTGCCTTGGGGAAGCAGAGGAGTTCGCTCCGTGTCTTCAACGACTACACTCGGGGATACATTCTTGTTGTTTTGGGCGGTGTCGACCTGCGACTTTGGGCTGAAAAAGTTACGATCTTGGTACTGAGGGCCAATGACCGTCTCGGGGGTTTCGGCGTCGCTTTCCTGATCAATGGCATCGGTCCAGCGGCCAGAGTCTTGTGACGTGCGCCCGTCCTCACTGTCCGAGGGGATGGCGCCCGGCCTCGTGGCATACGCGTCGGAGTCGGCAAAGCTGCCACGGTGCGGTCGGTCCTGGTAGTTTTCGACCTCGAGGGCATACGAAGCTAGTTGGGAGCTTCTCTCGCGCACGCCCTGGGACGAGTAGTGTGGGGTATCTGCAAGGCAGTCAGTGAGTGCTGGCAATGGGTGAGATGAGGCTTCGAATACGGACCAGCAAAGCTGTGTGACGTCTGGTGGGCAAAGGAACGGATGGGATTGCGCGTGTACGAGCCAGAGAGGGCACCAGAGGCAATGGACTGGCCGCGTATCCGGCGTGGAAGACTGTGGCCGCCATTCTCGGCGTGCGCTTGGTCGTAGGCAAAGTCGGCGTCGTTTGTGTTGTCGCCAGTAAAAGGCAGCTGGGGTTGCTGGTCGGCGGCGGGCGCGTCGCGGGCAAAGAGACGAGAAGGCATTGCGCCCAAGTCAAAGGAGAAGAAACGACGGTCGGGTCAAAGTCAACAGGCCATGTCCTGAGCGAGGAAAGTTTAAGTGGAGAAGACAGAGTGCCGGATTGAGGGAAAGGGCGCGGTCCAGGTGGGTAAATGAATGGGCGGGCAGGCGCTGTGAGGGTTTATTGGGGTAGTGCGGATGGTGGATGGACGATGGTAGCAGCAACTGTCTCGCAATCGCCTGGAGATGGCACGCGATTCTGGCTTCTGCGCACCGTGGTTTGGCGGATCCAGTCAGGTATCATGGTGACGGGCCGCAAGATAAGCAAGGATGGCATGGCTTAGCCAGGAATTGAGCTTACTTTGGAGAGGGGCGGGTGCAATGGCATAAAATTTTGGCGGAACAGCGTGGGTCGGGCAACCTTGCAACGGCTGCCGGTACGTCATCCGCCGCTAGCGAACCCCTGCCCTGGTGCTGCCAATGTCGCTACAGCCATGGGATAGGATGGGCCATTTGAGTCCAACGTCTTGTTGCTTGCATCCATACGCTTCTATACCCCGCCTGCTCGCAATATGGCGTCAACGGGCAGGGCAGCTCGATAAGACTTTGAACCATGGAGCAATCACATGTTTCGCTTCGTCTACTTGAGTATGCATGCAGCATGCACTACGGCGGAGCGTGCCGGGGGAGACAGGCCGTTGCATCCGCCTCTCCACTATGTAGGAACTGTACTTTATCCATTTGGGCCGGCTATGGTGTACCTACATACGTAAGTATCCATGTACATCCAAGTACATATGTCTATGTATCAGTCCATATATCCTCCCAGTCGTCATGACAAGAAAACCATGTCATTTTCACGTCTTGCCATTGTCATTGCTTGCTGAAAGACCATTATGTCTGGTCGTTTTTTTCTCCTCTGCGCTAAACTCAAACTAGTCGAGTGTTGAGCCCGTTTGCAACTTTTGTTCAAATTTTTTGCCTTCTCCGCACTCAGGTTCCGTGGCGGTTCGAGAGTGCTCTTCGCGTCTCCCGCTCCACTTTACAACCACTGAAAAAAAAGGTCGACACAGACGCAGAGTCATTAGCGTCAACATGGCGTCGGGTAGGGTCCAGACAAAGTCGTATTGCAGCCCTTTGCCGTCGCCACGTTCACCAATGAAAATTGCGGCAACTTTTTCCCTGATGCGGTTGTCCCGGCCTATCGGATCGTGGAATTGATATGCATTGTAGAAGACGAATCCCATTGTTATCGGAATTTTTTTGCAACAATCATGTCAAGTGCATGGCCATGCAACAAAATAACTTGCAAATTTGAGCGATTAATCGTGGAGACGATTATAAATTAATGATTAATCAAGCCTGTGCGTACTCTGGACTTTATAGCGTTCGAGATCCTTAACAACAACTCCCTCTGGCACTTGTTATAAATAGCGCTCAAATATCCTTCCATCTCACGCAGTAGCTTGTATGCGCCTCCAGAACACCAACCCCGCAACTAATCAAGGCCGAGAAGTTCGTACTAAGATCTTCCATGGAAGTTTCAGGTAAAGAACTTGCTGCTACACTCGTTGCCCTAATTCACCCTCGCCTCCCCACCTCCTTCCCATAACCACTTATAACCGATTCGTCATCAGTATCATATACCATCTTCCCTCCATCTTCCCGCACAGCTCCCGCTTCCCGCTTCTTTGCCGCAGCCCTTCTCACAAAAAATACAATGATGGCTACCAGCACCGCCAGTCCTGCAACCGCACCAACAGGGGCGCCGACAACGACTTGTATAGGGACTGGCGAGACACCATTGTCGTATTCAGGTGTAGAGAAAGGTTGAGTAGCAGGTGATCCAGTCATGCTAGTCGCAGGCGCCGTTGTTGTAAGGTCAGCGAAGCGGGGGACCAGTATCAGTGTTGAAGATGTCTCGGCCATGGTGCTGTGAAGTGCAGTGTACACTGCTTACGCCACGTATTAACAAGTGACGTGCTCGACAATATGATGAAGAAAAAAAAGGTAAACGAGAAGAGAGACCAAAGTGAGATATCATCAGAGTAAAACAAACCAGCAATTGCTCTTTATTTCATTCCTTCCCTTCCACAACGGCAGCCAAGCAACCTTGCTGCGCCCTCTAAATTTTTCATTCTTCAACCCTGGACCTGAAACTCGCTTTGGCACCGCGTCGCCATAGCCCCTTCCCTGGAGTGGAGAAAAAGGGCTGAGTAACGATATAGTAGTAACACAGCAAAAGCCACTCTTCTAGGCAGGGCGCCTAGTAAGATGTGTTTGCTTTAGTACTAGTTAGGCACCAAGAAAACTCACAACAATCTCTCATTTCTATCTATCCCATTAATTTCCGCATCCCCCCTTTTTCCCTATTAACAAAAATTAAATAATTCAAAGACGAACAAGAATGGTCGTACTATACCACGATATATAAATAAAACGATAGTCCACCACTTCCAAGTACACACACAGCCATGTTACCATCCTCCAACCCAAGTCCCCAAACCGCCAAGCCACTACACCCCAAACAGGCAAACAAACCCTATAAATAAGTCTAGTATGCGGAGACTTTTTGGTGTGAACAAAATGCGCACGTGGGGGATGGGACGGCGGCGGCCTTAACTTAGGGTAGCAAGTAGGGTTCCCGATAAGACTAGTCCCCCGGTGCGAGTTCGTCTCCGTTGATCATTTGTCTTCCTGTTCTATCGGAACATGTGGGGGGAGGGGGCATAATGTAAAGACGAAAGTCGGGATAGCCGTTTCCGGCCGTGAACGGACGAGTTGTTTCCGACGACGTTGTTGTTCTCTACTTCTTTTCCCGGTTTAGCCGCGGCGGCAGTTTGGGGTGGCAGATGGACGAGATTCATGACTAGACATGAGGAGTGTTAGTCGTGAATCAGTTGCATGTCGGGAGTGGATACTGCACGACTAATGCACGTCTGTGAGGCTCACGGCTGTGAAATGACCAGTAGTGTTACTTATTGTAAATGTACGTATGTATGTATGAATGTGTATTGCGTCTGGACTCGAAAAAAAAGCTCCGCATATGCAGTGTTACCAGCCCATGTCATAAGGGTATAATTAAAACTGTTACGCCCTTTACCCAAGAATGAAGAAAAAACCAAGAACCCCTCGCTACGCTGCTGGGCAATCGAGTTGATGTCGATCCCCAGGTGAGAAGAACAAGAGAAAAAAAGAAACTTTTTTTGTTTGTTTTACACATCATCAGAGCCGGCTGACTTTGCGGGCAGAATGCTATTGTGCCAGAATTCTGTCGACAGCAGCACTGGCTAGTTGCTGGACGTCCTGGATGCCTCCCTTGACGTCGATAATCTCAACGTCCTTGAGTTGCTTGCATTCCGTCTCGTCGGGCTCCTCGAGGGCAGCAAACTGACTGGCGACCATGGCGTCCTTCATGTAGTGGCCTTGCCTGGCACGGACGCGCGAGAGCAGCGTCTCCATGTCGGAGCGGAGGTAGACAAAGTGGACGTTGGCATTTGGGTCTTGGTCGTAGAGCCTGGCGGTGCGGATGACGTCGCGGTACTTTTTCTTGAGAGCGCTGCAGGTGACGACGACGCCACGCGAGCCGTTGTTGAGAGCGGTGAGGGCCTGGTCGCGCAGCAGGATGAGCCAATCCCAGCGATCTTCGTCGTTGAGGGGAATGCCGGCGGCCATCTTGTCAATGTTTGCTTTTGGGTGGAACTGTGGGGCAGTTAGCAGGCGCTAGGCGGCATCGGGCAAGGCGACTTACCTCATCACCCTCAATGTAGTCGAAGCCATATCGATCGGACAGATGCTTGGCAATGGTGCTCTTGCCGCAGCCTGCAGGGCCGGTGACAATGAGGATGTGGTGGTGGGCGGGGATGGTCATTTGAGCCGTCTTTGTGTCGGCGAGGGCAGGCGACGATGTGGATGGCGAGCCGGTATTTGAGGCGGGAGGCGTGGGCGGCGATACATATTGTATGGGGGCGGGGACTGATTGCTCCATGGTTTGCATCATGGCGTTGGAGCGGCAGCAAGAAGACGGGCGGGGGACGGGCAAATATAAGTAAGGTGCAGTCGAGGGCGTTTGCGAGTGAGTGAGTGAGTAGGTGTTTGAGTTGGGCAGCCAGGTAGCAGCAAGCAGGAAACCGGAAACGGGACTTGGGCTGGATTTAATATGCGATATTGCAAACGCACATGTATCGACAACGGCTAGTTTGGATGCAGAGGGTCAGCAATCTACCAGAAAGGCACCCAATGTGCGCTGGGGGGAGAGTGGATTTTAAGGCTCGCAGTCGGGGACGCTCATCTGGAAATTTCGCCCGCCGCGCCATGACGGTGACGGCAAGGGTGGGATGGGCTGGCGGGCGTTGTGCTTCAGGAGGCCCAGGCAGGATGGTACGCGTGCAACCACGACAGCGAATGGCGGCGCGAACCGGACAGCTAGTGGCGGTGCGAGGGCCAGACGGGTGCAACAGCCGGGCAGCCGGCGTGGAGAGGTTGAGGGCTTCGGCCTTTGAACATGCAACTGTCGCGTGTGGGATGATGGATGTCATGCTGAGTCCTAGCGCCCGAATCCCTCCCTTTTTTTTCCCCCGCACTGCCCATCCCATCTCTCAGGAACCGGCTGGCCTGCCCTGTCCACTACCACCACTACCACCACTACCACCACCACTCCCTCCTACTTACATCCACAATATGTCACAGCCAGGTCACACAGCATGCAGTGCCCCGCGTCGGGCTGGGGAGGCGACTACCACTAGATCGCCACGGACTGCCTGCCTGCCGTCTGTCGTCTATCCCCCTCGCTCTGTATGCATACATGTGCATACATGGCAGATGTGTAGCACCTGAATCTTAGATCTATACGCCGTGGGCAAGTGTGTGTGTGCACTGTACTACCCTATACACTACGCAGGACTCGACGTAGCATCCCATCCATAGACCGACGACGGCACAGGAACGCCCTCTCCACATACGCCCTCACCGCCTTGACTCGTGCACACCACGCGGTTGGATAATGGCGCGTGGGGGTCCGGCGCGGCCTCGAGACACCATCGGCCCGGCCAGGTCGAGGCTGAGGACTAGACGACCATCGCATCTGCTTGCCTTTTCTTTTTTTGCCCGCCAATACGAGCCAGTTCACGTCTGACTTCGCGCGCGCTTCCCGGCCAGCCGCCTCCCCCTACTTCGCATTACTTACGTAGGAATGTGGAGGGCCTGCCCTCTGCCACCTACAACTGCGCCCTGCCCTCTGACCCTCGCAGCCCGCGACGCAGTAAGACGTGACGTGGACCCGTTGAGTTTGCCGGCATCGTCAGGAAACGGAAACCAAGTAAATAATCCGGACAAGCAGCCATGTCGGACAGCGAACAGCGGACAGCGAACAGCCAACAGCCAACAGCCAGCAGCGTACCAAGTCTTGTACAGTGGCAGTGGCCACTTGGTAGCCAACGGGGAAGCGGGGCACCGCCCACGTGACCCGCCCCCAACATGGACAAGCGCTGTATGACGAAAGCATGCACCACGCATCCACACGTCCACCTTGCTCTCAGCCCCGTCGGCCGCCGACGCGACCACGCACTCCAACCATGTCCTACTTCTTCTCCACCCCGGTCGACATCGACATTGTCCTCGAGGACCTCGACGACCGCTCTGCCGTCGACGTCAAGCTCGACAAGAACCGCAAGGAGAAAGTCCCCCTCTACCTCGACGGCGAGTCGGTCAAGGGCCAGGTTACCGTCCGCCCCAAAGATGGCAAGCGCCTCGAGCACACCGGCATCAAGGTCCAGTTCATTGGCACCATTGGTACGCCCCTCGCCCGTCCCAGACTTCCCCGCGCATGGCTGATGTAGTGCGCCCAGAAATGTTCTTCGACCGCGGAAACCACTATGAGTTCCTCTCCCTCGGCCAGGAGCTAGCCGCTCCCGGCGAGCTGCAGCACCCCCAGACCTTTGACTTCAACTTCAAAAACGTCGAGAAGCAATACGAGTCGTACAATGGCATCAACGTCAAGCTGCGCTATTTTGTCCGCGTCACCGTCTCCCGCAGAATGGCCGACGTGGTTCGCGAAAAGGACCTCTGGGTCTACTCGTACCGCATCCCCCCAGAGACAAACAGCTCCATCAAAATGGACGTCGGCATCGAGGACTGCTTGCACATTGAGTTTGAGTACTCAAAGTCCAAATACCATCTCAAAGATGTCATTGTAGGCAGGATATACTTCCTCCTCGTTCGATTAAAGATTAAGCACATGGAGCTGTCCATCATTCGGCGAGAAACAACGGGCGCGCCTCCGAACCAGTACAACGAAAGTGAGACCCTCGTCCGCTTTGAAATCATGGACGGTTCCCCCTCTCGAGGTACATGAATGCGACTCTTTGCGACAAGAATCCCACTAACCCACGTCGCAGGTGAAACAATTCCAATCAGGTTATTCCTTGGCGGCTTCGACCTGACCCCCACCTTCCGCGAAGTCAACAAGAAGTACTCGACCAGATATTATCTCAGTCTAGTACTTATTGACGAAGGTGAGCTATTCCCGCCCTCTATCTAGAGCATTCCACTGACAACCATCTAGATGCGCGACGATACTTTAAGCAGTCCGAGATTGTACTCTTCCGACAAGCACCCGAGGGCCTCACATTGGCGCAGGAACAGAACAAGTTGATGGCGGTATCATGAGGGAAGCACCTTGAGCAGAAGAGCACTTGCGTCTAACCCAAGTTTGCTCAGTACGCCATCCTGTGGCATTAATGTCGGAGTTATTCGTTGCGCATAGTAATACCCCGATATGGGATCCTACGGGACCATTGAGCCTTGGTATTGTAGCATATGGGTTTTGAGTGTACCCTTATATCCATGGGAATGTAGCAGTCTCCGTGGACACTATCCATCGGCCAAGTAAAGCAATTATGACCGCGTCTCCACACTGATGCGCTAGTCAAAGTGGAGCCTCTATTTGCTGTACCGTTGTTATGCACATTCGTCGGCTTGGCTTGCAGACGGTGACTAAGGACCGGCGACTGCTATGTGCTGATGTTCTGCATCAAATGCCGATGGCGTTTTGCATACATCTGCTCGTATGCTGCCCGTGTATATGTACCATCTTCTGTCGCAGTGTGAACATCACGCGACACACCAAGTCTTGATTTTCTCATGCGTGCACATTCTGACGAGTGCAGGCCAACAAGCTCCACTTGACCATGCCGATGTCCGTCCAACTTGTGATCTGTACAGCGCCACAACTAGCCGCAACGCCTCAGGATCGAGATGAGGATTGCCTTATCAGTCAATATGTATCGAGAATTGAGGCTCTTGTTCGGCTCTACCCACTCATTATGAATATCATCCAAGACGATTGGCACACATGTCTCTGAGCCGTGGGTAACTCTCGGAAATACCGGCGACATGGGCGGACTAGGCAAAAAGCTTCCCTGCCAGTGACGTAGCACATGCAATTCTTCACTTTCCCATGCATGAATAGCAGCACCACCATTTCCCATTTAGTCATATGGCTGTTGTCTGTGTGAATCCTAGGCTCAACGTAATCTGAATATAAGGTCGATCTGACCGTACTCACCTTTGCAACATAGAATAGCAGCTGAGTTACACCATGTCGCATCAACAATCTGGTTTGCCAGGAAACAGTAAGTAATCCATCAATGTCTTTGATTCAATCAAGACAGGAGCCTTTGGAATTTTTTTTTCAGACAACTAACACCCTAGTTTTCAATAGCACAACAACAACCAGAGGAATCTGCATCTCAACGACCCACCAATCTGACAAATGAATCGAGACAACCGACAACGAGATCCCTTGCCTCGACAGTTCTACATCGCGGTCGTTCCGATGCACCGAGCATAGGAAGACCTGATACTGTTCATTTGATGTCCAGACCGCCGAATGCTCGCACCAATACTACCGCAACCAGCACGGCGCCTATGGGCAGCATCAGGAATACGCCTTCAAATACTGCAACTCGCGAAAATGTCAGACAAGAGCCTCCTCGACGCCCAGAGAAGAAGCAACAGCAAGTTGTCGATGTTGACAACGATTACTTCACCCTGAATCCATGGTATAACGAGCAGAAACAGAAACCAGTCTTTGGTTTGGGTGCTCCTCTTCCACGCACAGTTCGTCGTGGCATGTGGTGGGGACGAGGGGATTTGCGTAAATCTTTGTACAAAATCGACGAGGACGATGGTGTCTCACGGCAGGACGGCCTTGACTTTGGGGGTGGAAAAGGTAAGATTTCGCTCTTTTTTGCAAACCACAGCTACCCTAACTAGAGCGTGTATAGGTTTAGAAGAAGATTCAGAAGATTCCCAGGAGACTTTGAACGCCGGAAACAACACCAACAGTCAAGGAAACCCAGACAGATTTCAGACTGTAGTCAATGGCCGCAGAGTCAACGTAAAACGTGTGCCGACAAGTGAAGCCAACCAAGTACTCGGCTTGAATCACAATCAAGACTCCCGCTCCCACGAGCACCACGATGGCCAAACACGTGCTCCAGTCAATGAGCACGGATTGGGATATGCCGATGGAGGTGGACACCAGCAACACTTTGGTCTCCAGGACGGTCTTCCGCCGCTTCAAGAACGGGCCACAAACGAAACTAGTCAAACTAGTCAAACCAAAGAAGAAGAAAAAGAAACCCAACGACAGAAAGAAGAGGAAGAAAGGGAGTTTTATAACCAATACCGCAACCCTATTGCTAGATTCCGAGCAAAGTACCCGCAAGCTCCGGCAGAGTTTCTTGCAGTATGTCTGCCTTCTTGTCAAACAAATATTTGCTTTATTGACAACTCACAGACGTTCATATACCTCTTAATTGGGCTATGCGTAAACTTGTCTGTTGCTACATCTCAACAGAGCACTGGTAGCTTTGAGACACAAGCCTGGGGATGGGGATTCGCAGTTATGATAGGTATCTATCTGGGCGGAGGAGTCAGTGGATCCCACCTCAGTCCAACAGTATCCATATCACTTTCGGTATTTCGTGGTTTCCCCTGGAAGATGGCTATCGTCTACATCTGCATGCAACTATTAGCTGGTCTTGCCGCTGGAGCCGTCGCATATGCGTAAGTCTAAATTGCTCTTATTTGAATTTGGTCGACAAACTAATTAACATGTATAACAGAGTCTACCATGACGCCATCCACGAAGTAGATCCCGGTCTCACGCTCGATATGACGGGAAAGGCTCTCTTCCCCAAAGGACCCATCTACTCTACTGCAACTGGCTTCTTCAATGACTTCATCTACATGGCCATCTTCGTATGTGTCGTTTTCGCCCTGGGAGACGACCAAAACTCTCCTCCAGGCCAAGGAATGACTGCCTTCATCGTTGGTCTCACCGGAATGGTAACCATGATTGGTCTCGGATACAACACCGGCTTGGGCATTTCACCGGCGCGTGACCTTGGGCCTCGTCTCGTGGCATACTGGGTCGGATACAAGGATGCTTTTTCTACAGGCTACTGGGCATATGGCTGCTGGGGTGCATCTGTTAGCGGCGCGCTGTGCGGTGGTTTGTTGTATGATACGTGTATTTTTGTGGGTGGTGAGTCGCCGGTGAATTATCGCTGGCCGCAGCCTGGTGATATCAAATGGAGGGCTAGACAGACTAAGCAACTTGCAAAGGACAAGATTCAGCAAGTTGCATGAAAACCATTTCGTCATGAAATGGCTGTTAGAATTTCAGAAAATGTTCATCCTGCTTGTTAGTGTGTTTTTGACAGGGATTTCCACCTTACCGGCTGTGAGGGGTGGCGTACTATAGGTACCGGGAATACGAAAAGTAGAAGCACCACCGGGGATAAGATTTTAGGGGCCATCGGCAGCCAGGGTTTTTCCCCAGACTTTCTGCCATCCCGCTATTTGTTCCTTATATGCACTAAAAACAGGTACGCAAGCTCTCGGATTATCTGGAGAAACCTGGTGTAATTCCTGCTAATCGGCTAGGATTTACTTTACTAGTATCGTACCCAGGACTACGAGATCTTGCTCACAACTGTCAAAACCTCAATTCGTGCTGACATCCTTCATCACGCACGAGATTGTTGGCATCAAGTTCATCATGTTTTTAGAAGCAACCTAGGGGGCCTTAAAAAAACTGTACTTGGCAGATATACTTTCATTCTTCTCTCTTTCTCCACCCATCAATCTCGATATACAGCCGGACCATGTCGTCGTCCACAAGCGCCGACATCGCAATGGCATCAACACCGAAACCCGAAACAATCACACAAGAGCAACGGGAACCTGAAAAACGTAAACCAGGTCTACGCCAAAGAGTAAAACATTTCACATTCGCTTGGTTCCTATGTACAATGAGCACGGGGGGTCTCGCCGTCGCTATTGGAGAGGCACCACATCAATTCAAAGGTAAGTACAATCCCTCCCATCCTCCCCCCATTTGAGAAAAAAAATGCAGGGAGAAAAAGAGGAAAATTACTAACACTCTCAAAAAAAAGGCCAATACCACATCTCCCTCACTCTCTACCTAACCACCCTCTTCCTCTTCCTCCTCTTCACCCTCCTATCCCTCTTCCGCTACCACCTGCACACCCGCCACTTCCACTCCGCCTTCTCCCTACCCCCAGAATCCCTCTTCACACCCGCCTTCACCCTATCCATCTGCGTCTTAATCGGCGGCGTACAAACCCTCGCCATAACCCACGGTCCAGGCACCCCCGGTCTCCTATCTCTAATCCACGTCCTCTACTGGATCTACGCAGCCGTATCCCTAGTAGGCGCAATACTACAGTACTACCACCTCCTCCGCACAAACACCCCCATTCCCTTCTCACCCGCGATCTTCCTCGCAGGATACTCCTGCATGCTAACCGGCACGCTGGCATCGCTCATCGTAGCAACCCAGCCAGCACAGCGCCACATGTCCATTGTGGTATCCGGAGTCGCATACCAAGGATTCGGCTGGTGCATCAGTCTCGTCGCAATCACCCTCTACATCTCTTCCCTCCTCGAACGCGGCTTACCCCCGCCACGGGCCAGACCCGCAATGTTCATCCCTGTGGGAAGTTGCGCGTACACGGTTGTGGCGCTCGTGGGTATGGCGAGGGGAATCGCCCTGCATGAGCCGTATACCCAGACTTACCTCGCCAGACACCCCTTGGCACCAGAAATCCTCAGTATCCTGGCCTTCTTCTCCTCCGTCTTCGTCTACGTGTTTGCCGTTTGGCTGTTTGGTCTTGCCCTCGTGGCGAATCTGAGTGCCTGGGCTAAAATCCCGTTTAGCCTCGCGTGGTGGGCGTTCATCTTTCCGAATGTTGGGTTTGCGCTTGCGACGAGTGCGTTGGGGAGGGAGATGGAGAGTCAGCCGGTTCTTTGGCTCGGCAGTGTTATGACGGCTTTGCTGGTCGTGGTTTGGATTGTTGCGGCTGTGGCGTGTGCGAGGGCGGTGTGGAGGGGGGATATTGTTTGGCCGGGCAAGGACGAGGATAAGGATCGCTGAGGGGGGATTTATGGGAAGTTTTTGTCTGATATTAAAAATCTAGTAGTAAAGTTTTTTTTTTACTTATCCAATATTCGCATGAGCTACTTTCCATCCCCCAGGCATCAAATCCGTATAAATCCTTAGCGGATCATACTTTGCACGAATTGACTGCAACCTCAACAAATTAGCAGCAGGATAGCTTTCAAATACCGGCTGCCCCTTCCCTGCATCATTCATATACAAATACCGTGCTGCTAACGACTTTTCACGGAGAAGACTATTAATACTCGCTGTAATCCTGTCCGCCGCCGCATATACAACGCCATCATCTTCCGCAGCGCCCCACGTAAAATTCTCGACTACCCAAAAATACGGCGCCTCATCGACATCGATTCCCTGGGGATTACCCCCGTTCTTAGCGCTGTGAGCGAGGAAGTCCTTTGTGATGGGCTGAAACGTGACCGAAGCCTGAAGGTTGGGAATCCTGGCTAAATCCGAGTACACGAGGGAAGTGAAGGTGTCGTGTATGATCTGAATGGCTTCCCGGTCGACAACTATAGATAAGGTGCGGAATGTCTGGCGTAACCCGAGAGGTTGCAACGAATCTGTTAGCGCGATGTAGTCGGATAGCGGCTGCAGGGTGTAGGAATCGGCCACAGGAACGAGCCTGGGGGCGGTGAAGTTCTCGAAAACCCTTGGATTATCCGTCTGGGAGTTGTAGAACTTTGCAGCTGCGTACACGGTTATGTTTGCGGCCGGCACAGTGACAATGGTCGGAATAATGGCTGCTTTGGCATCAGACGGTCCGCCGTATTTTCCAAAATTATACACGCCGTCTAGATAGCCGTTTGCTTGGGATTGTTTAAACTGTGCAATGCCGACGTGTACATGACTTCCTTGTACCGGCCGCAGATCGAATCTCGTAACAATGCAAAAGGAGTTACCGCCACCGCGCAAGGCCCAGAAGATATCAGCGTAGGCATTTGTAGCTGTTACTTCGATGATGCGACCGCTAGCCAAAACACACTTATTCCCGTCAGCAATATGGAAAAGAAAAATGAGAGTGATAGAACTTACCTGATACCCAACCACATTATCCGACGCAAACCCATACTCGGAGGCAAAAAACGATATCCCCCCTCCAAGCAACAAGCCCGGCACCCCAACATGCCCCACGCGACCCCCCACAGCCGCAAGCCCAAACGGCTGGAGATATGCATATACATCTCTCCAACGATTTCCCGGACCAACAGATACAATAGATTGATCATACGATAACGCCAACCCCGTCAAATTGGACAATGCCACCAACACACCAGCCCCATCTATACCATTTGACCCGGGAATCGGCATATGCCCCCCTCCACGCACCGCCACCTTCGCCTGCGTGAGCGTCACAGTAGCAACTGCGTACGAGACTTGGTCTGCATTTTGGGGTACAAAGACACAGGATGGGGTGCTGTAGGTGGTTGCTGACCAATATGCTACATATGTATGCCGTCAGTAAAAGACATGCTTATGGGTGACATTTTCACGAAGGAAGAGGAAATGGAGACGTACGCGAATGCGTTTCGTATGCGTAGCCTTGTGTGCCAGGGAGAAAAGTGTGCTCCGGAAACCGGTGTTTTAAACGGGAGCACGCTGCATTTGCACTGCTTGGTGGGTTTTCTGCTGCTGATGGTGCGGCGAGGAGGAACGTTGTGAGGACAGGGAAGATGAGCATTTTGGAAGCCTTCGTTGCGTTGCTTAGACTATGAGAGGTTGAGGGGCCCCCTTTAGGTTTTTTTGAGCCAGCGACTCTGAGGGGGTTTTGTTTGTTATTTTCGACTGGGTGGCTCGTTACCTGCCTAATATGTGGTGGGATGACGGCAGAGCATAAGGTTTTGGGCCAATCCGCTCAGTCCCGGGTAATGTAGGCTGACCTGGTGGAGCCTAGCATGTTCGGAATGTGTGGAGAACTTTTTGAGCATAGGATTGAAGCGTAGGGTTCTATACGAGAGCTTTTGTTTCTATGAATAATCGAGTTGATTCAGCGCTTCATCTATTTCAAAAAGTCTTATGGTAAAGCATGCTCTCTGGCTAGTATATGTGGATCTCATGATAAAGAGTCACTCCTATTTGAGAAAGATATTTTGTGTACGCAGTTGGATTTTTAAACAGATTATGACGGTTACATGTCTGAACTTTTTTTTTAGCACTACGAAATTACGGGGAACTATGTACATCAGGTTGAGATGGATACAGCGGGGATAGCCACGGAAGAACAGACTTGAGATTGTTCCTTGTGGGATTTGGACGGCGAAGGAACAACTTGCCGTTTTGTGTATGCATGCAGTGTAGTAGCGCATGCTCTTTCTCAATAGAGACTTCTCTCTTACGTACACCACTTTGAACACTAGATGACGATGTCCCTTCCGTCTGGTATCTTGCAAAATTTAGCTGAGAACGATACTCCAAACCACACAATCACTTATATTCAATGAGCTAGTCAACTCAGACCATTGGCCTTCCGAGGCGCGTATCATAGCTGAAAACATGCTACTTGATACAGAGCAGTCTACATTCAGTCCTGGGTATGTGCCGCAGATATGGGAAGGAGCGCCGGACGGAGTCTCGCAAAGGCAAACCATACCAACAATGCCACCAATGTCTCAACGAGAATTGCGAATCGAAAAACTCCAATACCCAGACCTTGCACCACGGCACCGATGGCAAAGGGCAAAACCGCGCCTCCAATTTGACCCAGAGATGCAACAAAGGAGACAGCTGCGACGTGTAGCTCTGCTGGCAACAATCTCGTCAACACCACAACTCCAGAGGGAAACAACGGACCGTGAACGAAGCCAGTTGCCGTCATGAAAATTATAGAGGCCTCCAGAGATGTGAAAGCTGCAAACAGAGCTTCAAAAACGATAGCAGAGAGGAAGTAAAGGGTGGTCGCGCGTCGTACACCCATCCTATCCGTGGCGAATCCCAGAACTAACCGCCCAATAGCCATACCTATCCAGTAGCCCGAGGAAGAGAGACCAGCTATATAATCACTCGCATGTCGCTCACGAAGCATGAATGAAACTACCCACCCAGAGATGGAAGTTTCTACGCCAACGTAGGTGAGGAAGAAGGCTGCACAGAGCCAAGTAGCTGGGTGCTTGAATATTTCTCTGAGGTCAACCTTGGAGTCAGACAACTTTGACTGCTTGCTCTGGCGGTAGACAGATGCGCTCTCGTGTAAGAAAGCAGCGACCTGGACTATGAATGACAATGCGCACGCTCCAGCCTTCACCCAGTTAGTATATTATCGAAAACATCTCATAGTCCACTTACCAGAATCGAATACCAAGTCCACCAATCCCGATGCCTAGCAGTCAACATAGTCAAGAGCAGAGGACCCAATGCCGCACCAACAGAATAACTCCCATGCAACAACCCAGAAATCGTATTCGCCTTCTTCATGCTCCCCGCCCACGCGCACCAACTCCCATCGAGCAATCCAGTCCCCAGACCCTGAAACGCAAACGCTACCAGTATCACCCCGAAGCCCGGATGCGCTGCTACCATGGCAGTGGCAGCGACTTGCAGGAGGGGCCCCGCAAAAGCGATACCCCGCTGCCCAAACCGGTAGTGTACGGCATCACTGAATTGCGCGGCGAATACGTATCCAATGGGTCCAGCCAGAAATATAGAAGACACTTGGATGTCGCTGAGGTTGTAGTATTGCGACAGCAAAGGGAGGACAGCACCAATGGATGAGTTGAATAACCCGAGTGTGGCGAATGAGTACATTGCCGCTGCGATCTTGAAGATTGACCGCATATTCATTGTTTCGGGCTCTTCCTGTGAGCCTCCTTGGTCTGCAGCAACAGACGTCCTACTACTATCATCGCCAAGCAGAGGTGAGGCCTCGTTCGACCCAGATGGATGCGCCATATTTTGTTGCAAATGTAAACGCGTCGCGAACACGGTTTTTGGTAGATCAAGGTGCGTAAGTGATCACAGTGTCATTTCTCGCAGCTGTACTCTGACTCAGCAAGTTTTCAAATCGGGAAGGAGTCTTGGTTTAGATGGCTAGTGACGGGTTGAGATGGTACTTGGGGCTGTGTCGTTGCATCAGTATCGCTGCGAATAGATACGTACTACGAAGGAGGCAAGTAAGCACGGCCGAGAACATCCCTGTCGTGACATCATGGCCAAAGCGTCTTAGGTGGGTAAAGGAATTGTTTTTTTTTGCAACAACGGTTTGGGAGAGTTGAATGGGGAATAGATTTCTAAATGGGAAGTTGGATTATCATGCATGGTAGGATGCTTTTGGATGTTGTGTGCGAGAGACCTGGTATGGAGCCTTGGAATCAACACGCCGCCAGCCCTTTTGTATTGGTTGCAAGACCAACACATCTATTGCACCTGATGATTGTGAATTTCCCAAAGACCGAGCAGATTTACCAGAAAGTAAGAATAAGTACACGAGTGGTACATTTGCTTCTAGAAACTTTGCTCCCATGAGCCACATCAGCGTCATGGAAATACATACCAAGTATGTACTTTAGCCGGGCTATTACCCATCTAGCTGCTTTTGCGTAAACCAACTGCATTTCGACTTGAATGTATTCTTGTCAATCTCCCGATCTGGCATTTGTATGTGTTTTCTTCTCGAAAACCACACTGTCTTGTTGATTTGCTTTTCCATTGCCAGCTATACGGTTCTCAAGAGGGCGACATTGGAAATGTAGCAACTCCAAATAGGACGACTGGAATGAGCTCCATATTTTGTTGATACTAGAAGCCCAAACTTACAGCACAGCTGACAGAGGAACTAGTCCTCATCGTCGGAAGAGGTGTAGCCCAGCCCGAGTGAAAGTGCATTTCCTGTCTTGGACGCAGACGCATTTGTTGAGGGCTGTACATTGGCGACAGGTAGTTTTGCGGAACTTGTGGTGTTGACCTTGGTATTTGCCTGGGAAGGAATGTTTGTTGATTTTTGCTGGGTTGTCTCTGTCGTCGATTGTGATTTCTCAGCAGGCTTCTGCTCCTCTGGGACGGAACTCGATTTCCTCAGCTTCACGCCCTTGAGTAGTCCGGTTTCAGGCCCCTTCTTCCTCTTCTTTCCAGCAACTGCCCACTGGTCGGCACCATGCTCCTGTGTCGGCTCTGCACTCTCCTCCTCAAGCCCACGCGCCTTTCTCTCCGCCTCTTCACGCTGCCGTCGGAATAGATCCAGCTGCTCAGTAGTTTCTTTCTTGACGTTGGCTTCTTCCAGGCGCTTCTTCTCAAGGATTGAATCCAGATAGTCGGCTTCCTCGTCGTCAAGGGCGACATGGAGCTTGTAGCGCGCTTTCTCCTCAAACTCGGCTTGCTTCTTGTCCTTGTTGGCCTGCAAGACTTCGTACAGACTCTTGCCGTCGTGCTGCTTTGCTAGCTCGGCTTTGGCACGTCTGGCATCTTCAATTTCCTGCTGCGCTCTTTTCCACTCATCGTCGCGTTGCACTTCCTCCCCGGCATTGCCACCACTGACGAACCCTGAAGACATTCCGATCCACACGCATATGGCTAGCGCAGGTTGTTGAGAGCGGCGCAGTGGTTCCTCAAACCCACAGATTTGGTGTCGGGACAGCGAGGCTGGAAAGGATACCGCATTCGCACTAGCGCCAACGAGTGGTTCCCCACCAGCTTTGCTCCATCCGCGGACAAGTCAGGCGCTGATACGTGGAGCATTTATGCCGGTGCTTATTTGTGCTCGGGACATGCCCTTGCAAGGTGGATGAATGTTGAGACTGACGTAGGAGGGGTGTTACACGACGCGTTGCCCCTCCACTTGCGCCGCCATTCAAAAGATTTCACTTTCTTCCAATTCCCATCCTTCCTACACTACAAACTTTACATTTCCCAATCTTATGCTCCGTACTCTAGCAAGAATGGCACCCAAGAACTGGACAAAGGAGAGCTTTACGGTAAGTGCATCTGTAACCCCCACCCGCATCAGCCATACCAGAGAATGTATCTTCTCTAGACATCGCAATCGCCCTACGATTGGGTTGAAGAGCTGAAGTCATTCAACCTCTCACCTATGCATGAGCCAATGCCAGTCAAACAGAAACTAATTGGTTACAGCTCAACACTGGCGCAAAGATTCCTGCTGTTGGCCTCGGAACCTGGCAGTCAAAGCCTGGTGAGGTCCGTGAAGCTGTCAAGGCTGCTCTCCAGGGCGGCTACCGTCACATTGACACTGCACTTGCATATGGCAACGAGAAGGAAGTCGGCCAGGGTATCAAGGACTCTGGTGTTCCCCGTGAGGAGATCTGGGTCACCACCAAGCTCGACAACCCATGGCACAAGCGCGTCGAAGAAGGCATCAACAGCTCGCTGAGCAGCCTTGGCCTCGACTACGTCGATCTCTACCTCATGGTATGTTTATTCCTGTGCAATCACGGTTTCCAATAAGGTAAAATGCTAACAACTCATAGCACTGGCCCTCGTCGACCGACCCAGATGACCTGAAGAAGCACTACCCCGACTGGGACTTCAAGGACACCTGGGCTGAGATGCAGAAGCTGCCTGAATCTGGCCGCGTGAAGAACATCGGTGTCTCCAACTTCGCTATCAAGAATCTCGAGAAGCTCTTCGCCGACTCCCGGTTCAAGATCACGCCTGCTGTTAACCAGATCGAGCTCCACCCCAACAACCCCTCGTAAGCTACACTCACTCACATCATATAATGATACAAAGACTGACAACTGATGCAGGCCCAAGCTCCTCGACTACTGCAAGGAGAAGGGCATCCACTGCACCGCCTACTCATGCCTTGGCTCCACCGACTCTCCTCTGTACAAGAACGAGAAGCTCAAGAAGCTTGCCGAGAGCAAAGGAAAGTCTGTCCAGCAGGTCCTGCTGATGTGGGGTCTCCAGCGCGGCACCAGCGTCATCCCCAAGTCTGTCACAGCATCTCGCATCATGGGCAACTTTGAGCTTGATGGCTGGGAGTTGACCGATGAGGAGATGAAGGAGATTAGCTCGCTGCCTGAGCGCTTCAAGGTTTGCGGAGACGCCTGGCTGCCCGTCAAGGTGTTCTTTGGCGACGACGAGTAGGTCTGTTGAATTTTGCCAGAGGGTTTAGAGTACAATGATACCATGAATACATAGAGAATTGAGAATAAGAATAAGACATATGGACACGTGACCAGTGGAGCGTGACACATTGTGCAGTGTTGTTGTGTAGTGCCAGGCAAAGCCGTGGAAGCCTGGCGTGTGGCAATTTCTTCGGGTCATGTGAGTGCGCGTTCAGCGCTAGTGAGACGCGACGACATTCCGTGCCCGCTCGCCACTCGTCCTTCCCTTTCAAGCATTTAGACTTGCACGTTCACACAATTTCACAACTTGGATTCTTCCACTTGCCACTACATTTCTGAAATACCTATACTCGACAACTTGCCAAGATGAGCAACGAAGAGGAGCAGTATGACGACAGCACGATGGGCGGCCCTGGTGCCCCAACGCCCGTTTCTGCGCTTGAGGTAGGCCCCAAATCATTCTTCGTACCTTGGTGGATGCTGACAGTAATTCAGGGTGTCAATGGACTCACGGCACGCGATATCAAACTAGTAGTCGAGGGAGGTTTCAACACAGTGGAATCCATTGCTTACACGTACGTTGGGCACTGTGTCACATCCTGCTCCGCCACTAACGCTTACCAGGCCGCGACGAACGCTCGAACAGATCAAGGGTATATCAGAACAAAAGGCGTCCAAGTTACTAGCTGAGGGTATGGCTCAAAGTACCGCCTCAGGTACCTGTTGCTAACGGATTCAGCGTCGAAACTTGTACCTATGGGCTTTACCACCGCCACGGAGATGCATTCGCGCAGAAGCGAACTAATATCCATTACAACCGGATCGAAGCAGCTGGACACTCTCCTTGCAGGAGGCATTGAGACGGGCTCCATCACAGAGATATTTGGCGAATTCCGAACAGGGAAAAGTCAGATCTGCCACACTCTGGCTGTCACCTGCCAGTTGCCTTTCGATATGGGAGGCGGAGAAGGCAAATGTCTATACATTGACACCGAGGGCACTTTCCGACCAGTCCGATGTTTGGCCGTTGCAAATCGGTTCGGACTTTCGGGCGAAGAGGTTCTCGACAACGTTGCGTATGCTCGCGCATACAACTCTGACCATCAGCTGGAGCTCCTCAACCAGGCCGCGCAAATGATGACCGAGACACGCTTTTCGTTGCTGGTCGTCGACTCTGCCACCGCATTATATCGTACAGACTTTGCAGGACGTGGAGAGCTCTCTGCAAGACAAACGCACTTGGCCAAGTTCATGCGCACCTTACAACGGCTTGCGGACGAGTTTGGAATCGCCGTCATCATCACGAACCAAGTCGTTGCGCAGGTCGACGGTGGGCCAAGCGCCATGTTTAACCCAGACCCAAAGAAGCCTATTGGAGGAAACATTATTGCACACGCAAGTACGACCCGTCTCAGCTTGAGGAAGGGTAGAGGAGAGACGCGTGTCTGCAAGATCTATGACAGCCCGTGTTTGCCTGAGAGCGATTGCTTGTTTGCCATCAATGAGGACGGTATCGGTGACCCCAAGGAGAAGGATTTGGAGGAGAGGAACAACAGGTGATGAGGGGTTGGTGGTTTTGGGGCGGAAGACGATTGGACGATGGTGATTTAAGTAATTGCGGTTTGCGTTCAACGATTTATGCTCATGCAATATTATGATATCCTTAATGTTTTAAAATCGTTGACAATTCCAAGTGAAGGCATTGGTGAGTTTACAGGGGTTCTTTTTTGCAGATGCAGCCATTACTTATAGTATATTACGAGTAGTGTTGTGGATGATCTGTGGCCAGGAACAAGCCGCTCCCAGGAAGGGCCGTGCGCCAGCAGCTTTCCTCGCGCATTCCCATCGCGACCACTGTTTTTGTGAGCTCCACCTCCGCGCCGACTGCCGCAACCCACACCAACCACACACCGTACCCTCCAGCTCGCCGCCATAGTAATCGCAGAATCTTCGCATGCGAGCATAATGTCACAGAACGGAGGCACATGTCTCTACAAAGAGGCGCGATTGAACATTGAGCCCGCCTTCCCTGGGTCAACAATCGCATTCACCATCCCAGCATACTCTCCTTTCGCCGGCCGCTCTAGCATAAAGCGTAGTGTTATCACCGAGCAGTATGTCGACAAGGACGAAGACGCCTTTACTAGGCGCCATTTAGCAACAGATGGATCCATGTACTTTCGGCGGCATCATGGCTACCCACGAAGCTTTCTTTGGCGCGTGCTGGATAACAGAAAGATGCTGGAAATACAGTCAACAGATTTAGACCACGACTCTACCGACAAGTTTGAGGCCACCCTCACGCTTCTTTTCCAGTTCCCTGCGCCAATCCGCCCTTTCTGCGTCGCTTTCGCAGAGCCCGGCGACCGAGACGCCTTGACCATTTTTGCAATCACCACCGCCAATGAGCTTTACACAATCACGCTACATCGCGACTTCTTTGCTACCCCCGCGGCTTCAGAGCAGGACCCAGAGACTTGGTGCAAGAGAGTCGAGCCGGCACTCTTCAGCGGGCGCATACCCTTCAGGCTCGTCGCTGAAAGCGCTGATGAATTGCTAGTCACTCTAGACGATGGAGCCATCTGCCGCTTAGTGTGGGACAAGGCCAACGCCACCTGGGATGGATCGCGATATCAGCAGAACAACTGGTCGGTGCGCGGCCTTCTGTCTTGGAAAGCGCAACCCACTGTCCGGTTCGAGAATGCGGAATTCGCTACATCTGCTGCTGCTGCTGTGGCCATATCGCCCGAGAAGAACCATATTCTTTCGGTCTGCTTAGATCACACCATACGCGCATGGAATATTGCATCAGGGAAGCCAGGCGCTCATATGGATCTCTTGGGCGCCGATGAAATGTCTTTGGAGAAGTCGCATACCTCATACTCCATTGGGCCCTCGCAGTCGATGCTAATGCAGGTTGTAGAAGTAATCGGCGGAATTGGAGGCGCTGATTACCATATCGTTACGTATTCGCCGAAGCAGCACCAGTTCAAGTTTTGGGGCGTCAGAGACGCAGATGACGCAGAGTTGGGTTTCTACGATGCTGCCGAGGACTCGGATTTCATTCCCCCGATCGACGAGCTCATGAAGACGACTGTTTGGACGCTGGAAGAATTTCACATTGTCCCCGGACCCACTGGATGGAGAGGCTCAGAAATTTGGATCCGCGCAAGATCTGGACCGAGCAGCAAAATTTATTCTTTGAAGTTCGATCTCACCGATACGCCAGAAGCACGAACCCAGGCCTGGAAGAACGATTGGGTTTGTGTGGAATCCGGTCCCTTGACTGTCGATGCATTGAGGGCTCACCCTGCCAACCCGAGTGAGCGGGACGATGTCATTGATCATGATGATCTTGACTCCACTGAGAAGTGGCTCGACTTCCTATTCTACCCGGGCAGATTTACCACCGCAACACTGGAAACTTCGTTGTATATTTACAAAAGAGGGCTCGAACAAGGCCGGCCAGGTCGATCATCCAGTAGGGGCTCGCTCAAAGAACGCCTGTGCGCTGCCGTCACTGCTCTCGCTGTGAACGGAAGCCGTGAGTCGGACGAAATTGAGGATGCTGTAGCTGCGCAATGGCAAGCGTACTACAGCCTTGTAAAGGATCTGCACAAGCGTAGAGGAGAATCTCTTTCACTTGTGTATGACCGGGATTTGGGTAGGCCATGGCTTGTCCTAAGTGACTACGTGTCTGCGATACGAACTTGTAGCGAATCTGAGATCACCAAGCTAAACGCCAGCGTCATCTCTAGCTCACGCACGCTGAGCAAACCACTCCACAAGACGTTGGACACTTCTGAGTCACGGGACGTTGCGCGGCTACTGAATGCGGCAGCATCCTTTAGACAGCGGCTGCCGTCGTTTGTTCAGCACGAGGTGCGAAGACATTTGGAGATGGACATACTTCAGAGCCGCAACATTACCATCCTTGATCGGATGGAATGGATCGAAGCCAACAGTGAACTTTCACAGCAAGTATCTGACGAAGATGTCACCATGCTTGTCGAAGAACTCGGTATGGAGGTCAAGGATCTCGGTACTGAGACATTCCTCCGAGCCATCAAGATACTAGGTTATGAGGAAGACGGCAAGCCCCGGCCAAGGAAGCAGATTGCACGGTATGGATTGAGCGCCTTGACGAGAGTTTCTCAAGAAACCCTAGAAGGTGATCGAGATGTCTTGTTGGACCTGCTTGTTCTCCTGCTATTCATGTTCATTGAGCTAGAAGGAGAAAGCCTTGAGGACTTTGATGCGCCAGAGGTCTTTGCCGAGCTGATTCTCCGTTACAAGGATTGCTTGGTGGTATCATGGCTAGCTGGTACGGTTTGGGCTCACCAGAGCGCAACGGGGCTAGCATCAGAAAACGTAAACCGGGCACTGAGCGAGACGCTGAAGGTGGGCAAGAAGCTGCCTATCACGCAAACAGTTCTCGAAGGCGCTTATGGTGGACGTGCGTTCGAAGTACCGTTACCGAAGGACCTGAAGGCTGATTTACTTACGAAATGGAGCCGGGGTTGGCTCACATCGATCTTCGAGGAGCACGAGTACGAGGCCGTGGTAGAAGATATCATGGGCATTCTACTGGCACAAAGAGAGTATGAACTCGCCATGGACTTTTCCAAATTCCTTATCGAAGGTTATTGGGCGTCTTACATGAGAGGTCGGCTGTACATTGCCTTGGGAGACAATGCGACTGCATCAATGTGCTTCCAGAAGCCTGCGTACACTTTGGGTAAGAGTCAAATGGAGCCATACTGGAATGATGCTAACTCTTGCAGCTCTCGGTGCCATGTTCGATGTGGCGGAACAAGACACAATGGGCCTGGTGTCTGAAGTAGAGCGAAACTCGTTCTCCGAAGGTCTCGGCCATTACTACAATCACGTTGTTGGTCTGTTTGAGAGAGCCAAGGCGTATTCGTACGTTGCGGACTTTGCCAAACTTGGCCTCCGGTCGTTGCTGGGCCAAGAGGATGAGGGGCTCAAGACTGAGCTCCTTCAGCGGTTATTCACCGCATCCATACAGACGTGTAGGTTTCAAGACGCATACACAGCCATGATTAGGCATAGTGATGCAGCTTTGTAAGTTGATACATGGACACGCCGATTGAACAAGGACTAATGCTAGCGTAGGAAACAATCCGACCTACAGACTTTGATCACGACTATGGTTGCCCAGTCACGCACTACGGAACTACTAAAGTTTCCATTTGTGGGACTGGCAGATACCGTGGACAACATTCTGACGTCACTTTGCCAGAAGACGCTCAACATCGCCTCAGGGCCTCCTTACCATCAGATTCTGTATTCTTTCCGTATCTCGCGAAACAACTTCCGGGGCGCGGCATCAATCCTTCATGAGCGACTACAACGACTGAAGACGACTTCGTCAAAGGTGCATGACCCAGCGGATGAATCGCTAGCACAATGCTACCTCATGATTATCAACACACTGTCGTCGGTCAGCAAAGAAGATGCATACATCCTGGCCGAGCAACGCATTGAAGGAACCGGGGGCCCGCCGCAATGGGGTATTGGCCAGGGCAAGAAGTTGCTTAAGAGGCAGATTATCACGCTGGATACGCTCAGGAAGGAGTACCAGGCTGAGCTTGACCGTGTTGCGGCGATTGAGAGTGGGCAGTTCCCGTTTGTGGACCCGAGCGAGGACATGGATATCTTGTAGTAGCAGGTGCATGGGTTTGCGAGGTTTCAGCGCGGCGTTCATAGGAGGGGATTGCGAATATATGGGTTAATGCCACGGCCACAGCCACAGGAAAAGGTGTGTTTCTGGTAGGCAACAGGGACATGAAGATAATGTACAGCAGCACATGATTGAAATGATTTGGCTGCATGAGGCAAAGGCTGTGTGTGAAATTGCGCCATGTCCATTTAATGGCGTCGTTTCTTTGCGTAGTGCTCTTTGTGGTGAATGGAAAGGAGAGAACACCAAAGTCGCGCGCTAGTACAAAGCAATGCGGGGCGTCGCGACTCGTATGCGCCGCAACTGCACAAAGCTGACACCGGTTGCTAGAGCGCCAGCGCCGTGTGGTTCATGTACGATAGACGTTGATAGTCTTGCCTGTTCATCTCGAAGTACACGTGCACACATGCCGCGTCGTTGAACCAGTGCTCGCCGCCATGGTCAGAATCCTACGTACAGTCAAGACGCGTTTACACCCATTGACATTACTACGCAGAACTCAAAGTCCCTGCGTCGTCTCGCCGCCGACCACGGCTCTCTGCATACGGCTGGCCTCCCGCCTAATTACCTGTTTGCACCCGAATCAGACGACGCTGCAGACCTCACGTCCCTCGACGTCCTCCTCGCTGGCCCCGTTGGCACCCCCTACGCAGGCGGTGTATGGCGATTGCACCTCGACATCCCACCCACCTATCCTGCCGCCCCGCCCACGGCACAATTCAGGACCCGACTATGGCACCCCAACATCGACGAGGCGACTGGTGCCGTCTGTGTGGAGACGCTGAAGCGTGACTGGAGCAGCACGCTCAAACTCCGAGACGTACTGGTGACGATATCATGTCTCCTCATCCAGCCCAACCCGGCCAGTGCATTGAACGAAGCGGCGGGCAAACTAGCCGTCGAGGACTGGGACGGATACTGTAGGCGAGCAAAGCTCATGACTGAGATTCATGCCGCCATCCCCAGCAGTATCGCCAAGGAAGTCAGAGAAGCCCAAATGCGAGGCGAAGAGCAGGCGACTGAGCCTGAGTCGCAGTCTGAGCTCCAGCCCCAGCCTACAGCAAAACCTCACTCAAAAGGAAAAGAAAAGGAACGAGTCAAGATCACACCGGCTGGACCCAGGTTACAACGGCGACCATCCGAGGACGAAGAGAACAGGCGACGCAGGGCCGCAACTCACGATGCAGACAGCGACCCAGAAAGCGACTGGATACCCGGCCCCGTCAAGACCAGCAAAGTACCCGGCCGCCAGGAACCCAACATCTTCGGCATCAAAGGCCTCGAAGACACCATGCAACTCGACACACCCCCGAAGCGCATCTTCGCCGCCCAAACCAAAGCCCCCATCTCCAAAGACAAAGGAAAAACCAAAGGCCCCATTGACGATTCCGACCCCTTCATCACCACCGTACCCTCAAAATCATCTTCACGCCCCGTAACACGCTCCTTCGACTTGGCCGCTCCTCCCCTCGCTTTTGCTAGTACGTTACCACCACCACTACCGGCAGTAGACCCGTCAACCAGCAACGACGACGACGACAGCACAGCCACCCTCCTCCTCCGCGATTTCTCCCTCTCATGGCACGACACCTTTGCACTGCACAACAACGATCCCGACGCCAAGAAACGCATTGCAAGCCCAGAGTTCGAAGCAAAATCTAAATGGGAAATCAAGAGGTTCCGCCAGGCAGGATGTGATTTGAAAAAGTTTAATCGCGGCGAGTTTGGCGCCAGGGTTGGCCTGGGCAGGCTTTAGATTGTAATCATGCTTTTTTCCTGTGTAGGTTGCCATAGCGAGGTGTGCATGTGTAAACCGGGGAATTTTTCGCTTATCCGATTGAGCAAATTTGGGCTAAGCGGTAATGTATGTATGTATGTATGTATGTTTGAATGAATGGATAATGATAATGGTGCTGGAGATGAGAAATTTCCCCTTTGAGAGCGATAGAGTATGAGTCCTACGTGCAAATGTTACAATACGGATATTTGATTTGAGATGCGAAATCAGAGGATACTCGGATTCGCGCGTAAATGGAAATAGAGAGACAAGAAGGAAGTTTGTTAAACGTGAGACTACCCAACAGGGAGGGAGAATGGAATTAGATCGGGCTTGATCTATGTAGAGGGAACCAACTATGGAAAATCATGCATACGTGAGGTCCTTTGTGTTGAAGGGACTACGCTGCTCATCCGTACATTGAAATACTAAAAAGAATCCAACGCTAGCCGCCCTTGGTACGATAAATTTAGGAATACAAAAACGATCCTATGCCACTTTTTGCTCATGCGCTGTGCCATTGACAGCGTGAGTTCCATCAACTCCGTTTGTGCAGGTAGTGGTACCATTCGCCCTGTTCTCCTGTGCCTCGCTGGCTTCTTTGATAGAAGGAACAGACTCCGACGGCGGTACAGCCAAAGATGTTGCGTCGTTTTCAATGACATCCGTATTCTCCTGATTAGGAGCCTGGAGTCCCTGGCGGACTCGGAGGACGCTGTCGACGATGACGGCGTCGATACCTTCGTTTCGTTGCAACTATTTCACGTTAATGTGTGTAACCCGAAAACTGTCAATGTGTTTACTTACCAAAACATTCTTGGGGTCGTTGTTGAGCATTCCATAGCTCACGCAGACAAGACCACTTTCCTTGACTACTTTGACAAGTCTAGGGCACATGACGAGCGGTGTAGCGGCGCTGACTACTCCGAGCAAGTTCCAACGACTTGCAAAGCGAATCGCCTCTTGCAAACTTGCAGCTCGCACATCTCCTACTGGTGATGTTCCGGCATCTGTGAGGAACAGAACAGGAATTGAGGGTTGCTTAAAGGATAGCATGAGGCAGATGTCTGGGTTGAAGGATGAGAAGATAATGTTGCGTTCCCCCATTTTATCATAGACCTTTTCCAGGATTGTGTCGACAAAAGAGTTCAGCTCCACCGCATATTGGTCCATTTCCTCCTCTTCCGACTCGTGGAGCATGGGATACTTCATCTCGACATTGAATCCAACGGACTGTGGTACTTCATCAAACATTCGTTCCAGAGTCGTAAACGATGACTGGATGGAATATCCGCGGCTATTTCCCTTAAATCCTTTCTTCTTGAAATCACGGGTATGCTTCATTCGCTCCGTCAGCTCCTCAGCGCGGTCGGTGTGGATATTGCGTTGCTTCGAGTTATCAACCGAGTACGATCTTGGCCTTCTCACATTGGGGCGGTCCTCTTCAGCACCGTTGAGATGAGAAGTTCTATCCGGGGACCCAGTGCGAGCGTAGCGAGGATTCGAGCCTTCGCCAATGTGGAGGAACTGGTCTAGAGTAAGGGTATGTACAGGCGCGTCAATACCTGTCTCGCTGACAAGGAAGTCATGGTAGATGACCGGCACGTGGTCCTTTGTAAGTTGGACATCAAACTCAACATACTCCGCGCCCAGATTAGCAGCTGAAATGAAGGATTGAATGGTGTTCTCGCCGAGTTGAAGTGATGTACGAGATGCCGTGTTCTTGCCCAGACCACGATGGCCAATGACCATGGTCGATGAAGCCATCTTCTTCCAGTAGGTGTGCTGCTCTGTGATCGACATGTTTGGATGATGGAAGGGTGTGATGATGAGAAAGTTGAAGTTGACTGTTCCAATAACGTCCAATGTCGAGGCTGCCACAATAGGTACCTTCATATCTCCTTGGAGGGGAATTCGCTTCGATCCAATGCTAGTTTTGATCGTGGACAGTAAAGCCACAGCCCGCCCCATCGAGCGTTCATGTGTTCCGGCATAGGTTGGGACAATGTCGAACAAGAGTTTGACCTTGGTGACATCACTGGTCATAAATGTAATGGGCTCTGTAGCGATATTATCCTGGATGGGCAAATCAATCACTGTGGGTTCTCCTTTGGCTCCAGATGCTTGCACAACCACAGACAAAGCAGTGTCGAGTTGTGTCGCATGCGCATCCGCAAGTGGAATATCGTCAAGCTTGACCGCCGGTGTGTCTTTGCGAACATCCATCGAACCAAGGCTGACCAGCACCATTGTTTCATTCGTCAGATAACGATGACCAAATGTTTTCACTGGCTCAGGGACTTTCTGGACAGGACTATTAGTGTCTCGATTCAGGTTCTTTGACCTTCTCTCGTCAAGCGAATTCTGAGGGGGTGAACCAGCCCGAGAAATCCGTGCATCTGTGGGTGCCACACGAGGCGAGATTGTCGTGGGAGCAAGCTCGCACAGCCGTTCTGCAACTTGCATATGGCCACGAAGTGCAGCGTGCTCTTTCGCTGTCCAACCGGAATTATCGCATCTGTGTAGATCAGCTCCAGCAGCGGCTAGAATCTCGACTATTGAGAGATGATCATCGACACAGGCAATGAACAATGGCGTCCAGGCAAACGTCTTTTCGGGAACATCAACGTCGGCTTTGTTCGTGTTAGAGCCCTCAAGCAAAACTTTGGCACATTCGTCATAGCCGTAGCGCGCTGCCATGTGCAGGGCAGTCTCACCGCCCTCGTCCTGGTAGTTGACATCGATGTCGGCTTCAACCAGGAGCTTGACAATACCAACAAAATTTGATCGAGTCGCTAAAGACAGAACTGCTCCTGAGCGAGCACTAGACTTCCTCGACGCACGTCTTTGTTCATGTGTTCCCCGCCAATTCTCTGCCTCAAGAAGGGTTTTGGTGGTGAGGACATGCCCACCCATGACACTGAGATGCAGAGGCGCATTGCCGTCAGTGTCCTGCCAATCGGGAGAGTCTATGCCTTGTGCAACGTCGAACTGGCCCCAGTCCTGCATGTGTTTTATGACAACCTGACAAATGACTACGAAGCCATATTGAGCGGCATAATGAAGCGGAAGCCTTCCATAGGAATCACGAGCTTGAAGTGCATTGCGTTGCTCATCACGCAGCTCGTCCAGCAGATAGATGAGTAGGCGGACAGACTCGTCGTTCTCGCTAAGCAGTTGGGTTGACTCTTCTTCAGTAGTCGTACAAGGACGAGGTTGCCGGTTAGGGTCAGTAGCAGGCACTATAAAGTTTCCTGCTTCATTTGAACTTGGTTGCCGAGTTCCGTCGGCGCCAAATGTTTCGCCGCTCTTTGAACGGCCAATGTTGATGACTAGTCGGTGGACACAATTGCGTTTGTTGATGTCGTCATCTTCATCCAACGAGATGATATCCTGCAACAATCTCTTGATGCATTGTTTGGAACGGCATGAGATGGAGCGCTGAAGGAAGTTCAGCAGAACCTGCTGCATTGAAGAACTGGTGATGCCGTTGTTCGCAGCAGCTTCGGCAATCTGTTGGCCGAGGTCTTCCGCTTTGTCGTTGCGGATAGCCAAGTCTGCCGCATCGAGTAGGCCAGATGGCAGGTGTAGCGAACGGCCTGGCACTCGACCTAGGGAGCCCGCAGAATGTGTAGAGCCTGTATCATCAAAAGTCTTGATATCACCCAGTCCTGACAGCCATTCATTGACAGCCTTCATGTCCTGGTTGAGGGGCAGATTGTGCGCAAACGGCTTTGGGTTGACTTTGGAGGCCAGGTATGGCTCTTGCAAACGCACTGTCTTGATCTTCTTGTCCAGCTTCTTGGTGATTTTGTTGAAACCCCTCCGATTGACCTCTCCGTACCACTGAAGCTTTCGCATTGAGCCTCGTAGCTCAAGCAGTGCGCCCATGAGGTCTTGTGCCTCGTCTTTATCGATGCCTTCGGGCAACTGGGCGGCACGACCATAACGGCCATGCAGGATCCTAAGTCGCCGAGAAAACTCTGCGTACTTTCGGTTGTAGAAGTTGTCGACATCTTCGAGGTTGCGATCAAGAGAGAAGAAGAACTCTGTAGATTGCTGTTAGTTATCCAATCCCTGCGAGCGTTGTATGGTGTTCTCCGAATAGACGACTGGGAGTTGCTGAAGCACTTGGAAAAAGCAGTACGCAAAAAAAATAGAATAAAGGTTCATGAGCATTCAAACTGACCTGTGAGATCTGGATCCGAGCCATTTTTCGAGGCTTCAGCGGCATTCTTGATCAGCTTCTTGAGGCCTTTGTAGTTGATGTACGAGGACGCCCATTCTGGAACCTGGTTCCTAGGCAGATTATGTCCAAACTTCATTTTGGCACTCGAGTGATGGTCAGCAAGTAAGCGTTGCCAAACAAAGGCCAACGCTGAGGACTGAGGACAGCTCTACAAGCTGTTGCGAATTGACCGCGCACCAGGAGGGGCAGCAAAGGCTAAGAAATATAGTGGCAGCAATGGAATGACGGGTAAGACAGATAACAAAGGGCGGATAGCATGCGACCGGCGCAGTCAACGCGTTAATGATGGACTCTTTAGGGTGTGCTCGAGGGGACCATTCTCATTGGAGGAGACGGGGCCCGATCAAATCGCGCCTGCAGCATGGTTAAACGGACTGTCAAAAAGAAAGGGAAAGCCGCAGCTCGAGGGCAAGGGAAAGTACACTGTAGCGGCAGAATCGCTGGGCAGTGTTGTCGGAGTGCGAAAAGGAAGCTGTTGTAGGTGTAGTATGTGTATGCGCAAGCAAAAGAATATGGCTGAGCCGGAGCTGGTCGAGGGAGTGGTTCGTGCGCCGTCAGGGTCTGCGATGACGTGTGAGGGTGGAGTTGAGATGGTTTCGCTCTGTTCTAAGCTTTTTCCTCGCGCGCCGCAAGCAGCCGCAGGGCCATTGATGAATTTATACTCTTCTCCCAGGCTTCTGTTTGCTGCTGGAAACTGGGTCCCCCCCCTACAGCTGCCGCATCATAGTGCATCCATGCATTGCATCAGCGCACCAACGCCTGGCGTGCATGCTGCTGCGTCGGCGGATCACGGCGGTGTATGTTTGTCAGCTCGTCAAAGGCATGTTAAGCGGCCACGGGCTTGACCATGGCGCCAGGGGGCTGGCGGATCTAGATGCTTTGGGGTGGGCTTGATTGGGTTTATCGTCTGGTCAAAGAGCAGATCACGCTCCCTTTGTGTGTGTGGGCGGACGTGAGCAAAAGCAAGTAAGAACGCCATGGCCTCTTTGAAGCGGTATGCATGGCAGATGCGTCGCAGATGGTGGCAAGGGAAGCTCGAGCCTGAATCACATGGCTTCACGACGATACAGCGTGGTGGAGACGACGGGCGTTGGATTGATGGTTTTTGCATGGCCTCCCCGCAATTGGCCCGCAAGTCATGCACGCGGACCCTTTTCCGAGTCGTTTAGCAGCGGCCCACGACTGCATAGTGTGCCTGGGCCACTGGACCCTTCTTTTCCCTCCCATGTCCTACCAACTACTCACTACTACTTGCTCCCTCGCATCCGCATCCCCATCTGCATCTGTATCCGTGCTCAAGTCTGTACCCAGTCATGTGAACACCACCACTCTAGTCGCCTCGTCCCGCCTCACGAGAAGAAGAAGGCGTTCCCCTGTGCATCCTTGCGCTGCATCTTGGACAGGTCCTTATCCGGCGCATACTCTGTCCACGCGCTCGCAGGAAAGATGTGTTTATTGCGCTCGTACCACCGTCTATCAACCACCTTGGTCAGCGTCGCATCATCCCCAAACCCCTCGAGCTCCTCGTCTGCTATGCTCGACTCTTTGCTCTTCTTCTTGCCCGACTGCATCAGTGGGTCATACGTGGCCGGATCGACGTCGGCCTCTTCGTCGGCCTCCGTCGTCGCTCTGGGAGTGGCCTTGGTGGGCTGTGCCGAGTAGTCAAAGAGGGGTCCGTCAAGGCCGGCAACCCGGTTGAACAGGAAGTGGTAGATTTCGTAATGCTGCCTCTAGTGTCAGTAACGGAATACGAGCACAGGCACGTGTCCAACTTACGTGTGGTATAATGACCTCTCCCCTTACCAGCATCAGGTCGTCTACACTGACTCTGGCCCAGTCCCTCCGGCTCTTGTCTCCACCCACGCCCAGCTCTGCTCCCACCTTCCTCGCCTTGTCCAAGAACAGCCAGATCTGCTCCCCCTTCTTCAGCCTGCATCGCCCGCCTGGTATGTTGGTGCCGTCGTAGAAGACAAATGGAATCACCACTTCGGTGGCCTTAACCGCATCGCGCATTATAACAAAATCCCGCCGTGCAAGCTCTGCCTGCTGTGCCTCGCGCTGGAGAGCTGTCTTCGTCATGACGCGAGGCTTTAGTCCAATGTTTGAGTTTGCGCCCAGCTTCCTCTTCACCACCACACTGCTTTCTGCTTCGGATTTCACACCCGTCGCATCGGTGGGGGTGCTTTGGCGCGGACTGGCCGTTTTAGACACAGTAGAGTCGGTGTCATCCTCTTCCTCTGTGCCAAACGACAGTTTGCTCTTGGTGGCTATCTTGCGCTTTTTCTTGAAGACCGGCTTTGGTGTCGATGCCCTGTACTTTGTAAATTAGCCAAGTTTCCGTGACTAGATAGCAAATGTCCCCCTTACCCATCTATCGGTGTACTGGCACCAGAGTCAAGCCCTGTATCACCTCGTTCTTTTCTGTCCAAGGCCTCGGCGCGTCGCTTGCGGTAATCATTCAGGTTCACAAGACCAACGGTTTGCGCTTTGAGGAGGTCTTCTGCTGTGGCAGCCTGCGAAGTGAAACGCGAGTTATTCGCGGCATCGCTGGCATCGCCTGAGCTGGAGGCGAATCTATCCATGAGTGGAGAACAATGGTGGTGGGAAAGTCAAGCCCAGTCGTGGCTACCATAAAGTTGATGGCGCCCGCCCAAAGCAGCAAGTTCCCACCGCCACTAGCGCCTGTTGGCCGCACCCGTGATAGCGCGTGCCCGACGCGGCGACGCGAACACGACTCCACCTGACCGTTAATCTCATTTGCTGCAAAACCCGGAAATGATCCAAAATGGCACGCATAGTCCAGGATTCAGACGATGAGCTAGATGAAGACCTCGAGGCTGACCTGCCACCATCGCAGCCGCCAGACGCCTCCGGTCAGCGACCCGGTAATCTTCACGCGGAAAGCACGGGTGCCATTGGTAGGGTCCATATGCGTCTGCAACCATATCCCGTGACGACATTAACCATTCTTGTAGATTCACTTCATGGTACTAGTAAAGAATCATTGCCCATCCATCTACAGCCCTTGCCCAGCCAAGATGAACCACTGTCTTCGGTCTCCTTGCCAGAGCATCCAAACAAGAGAAGGAAGACGGAATCTCCCGGCCAACTTGTAAACGGTCATGAACCTGCGAATTTCCAAGAAGCCGTCTGGCAATTGGAAGGTACTATGCGAAACGATTATGCTGGCCATGAGCCCGTCATGTTTGGTGAACCATCAAGTACCATCCCAAACGCCACCATGACGCAACAGCGTGTCTTGGAAGCTGTCAACGGCCCAGTAATGCTAGGACAGGAGTCCGAAACTGGGGAGCTTCGCCATCATCTTCCGCCTGAACCGTCAGTACCTTGGTCAGATCTGATGAGATTCACGCCTGCAGAGGAATCTGAGCAGACTGAATCTCCGTATCGTGAACCACTACCTCACGCGTCATTGAGTACGCCTGTTGTGGCTATGCAGAAAAGTCCTGGTTGGCCGGCGACGCAGCAGAGCAAATGTGCATCGTCATCTCAGCAGAATCAAAGTGTATCGAAGAACGACCGTTCTAGTTTTGAGGAACATACCGCAGATGATGAACAGGTTGTCTCCAAGACGAGCTCTCCGCTAGTAACCGTGAAAACGCCGACTCCACGACTAGAATCTCATACCGATGGTCAAGCGAAAGCAAAGACATCTTCCCGCCAACACAAAAACCAGCTGCATCCAAGCTCTGATGACGAATTGTCCGCAATCGGACTCCCCGAGGAGCGATACAAGCCAAGGCCCAGTCGCTCAAGGTCACTCAAGGTCGACACTGAAGAGCCAATTGACTACTCCATCCGACCTGAGAAAGCTCCTAAGCTCAGCAAACGTCGAAGAACAACAGCTGATATGCGCGCTGCCAACGCAATCACGACACCCGAGAAAGTACGGCAAATATGCGATATGGGCTTCACGCCTTCGACGACTGCCGGGGCCCTAAGACGTAACAACGGTGACGTCATCCAGACTGTCGATTGGCTAGTTACTAACAATATCGGCCATGACGAGCTGGCGCCACAAAGTCCACCTAAGCCGATGCCGAAACAAAGAGAAGAAGACGAGCCTGAGGTAGTCGACGTACGGACTGTACAAAGTATCATGCGCAATCTGGATGAGTATCGTCGGGACGATTGTGACACTGCACAACGTGATCAGCCAACAGGACTGGATGCAGATAGTTCTACAACGGATCTCATAGAAGTCGATACTTTCGCGGAAACCACAAACCCGCATAAGCGCTCAGAAACAGATCAGAACATGAGTCCGACAAAAGTGCAAGTAGTGATACCAAAGAAATCGCCCAAAGCTGCCGTTGCACAAACAGAAGACGCTATAAGTGTGTCGAGTAAGAAGTCAAAGCGCAAGAAAATTACGCTAGACCAGACGGAATCAGAATCAGTCTCATCGTTGGTCCCTGTAACGGCGCCGGTGAATGAGAAGAAGAGAGGTCGAGGTCGTCCGAAGAAAACACCGACCACTTCTGACGCCATCGAGCCCATCATACCTCATGAACAAGAAGCAAAAGAAGAGCAGCCTAGTGAACCTCTCCAGCCAATAGAACAGAGCCCGGTCACTGAGAAGATTGATCCAAGCCCAGACATCACACTAGACAAGCCACAACCTGTGGAACCAGTGATCTCTCAGGATACAGAACAAACCACTGTTCCGATCAAACTCAACCCAGCTCCGACTTCAGAGACACCAGAGAAGTCAACGAAACCCGTCACTCCTTCGCCCATGACCAAAGGCAAAGTGCCGTACCGCGTGGGCTTAAGTAAACGAGCAAGAATCGCTCCTTTGCTACGAACGTTGAAGAAATAAAGGGGCTCTCATGATTCTCCCACAGAGAGCAAATTTGTTGATGACAAGGTCCATGCTAGTAAACTTCATGTAATGGAAACTCAAATGAATACATACCTTTTTTCCACCGAGTTTTCTATACATACTTTATAACTTATCGCCAGAGTTCGCAACAAGCAAGTCAAGCAAGTTTTGACAGTCAACTTGACTTACTTGGCACGATTTTTGAATAAAATAATACTTGCTTGACTTGGGAGCAATACCAGAAGAACTTACTTGGTAAACTTGAATAACTTGGGTAACTTGGACGATTTTCAGAGGTAAAGTGTCTATTAATTACTATGTAGGCCCC